>NW_027094089.1:1561468-1793968 GCF_029207755.1 Chamaea fasciata | reverse complement strand
CAGCAGAGAAAAAGTGGTCCTCAACCACTACATTTTTGGGTGTCTGGCCATGAGGTGTCATCATCTAGGTAACCTCAAACCATGTAGTGTCATTTTGATAGCAGAGAGAGTGAAGTAGCTGTTTCAGGAATGCAGAGAGAATCTGAAAGATGTGCAAGGTAAAGAGTAGAGGGAGAGAAAACTAATATTGTTAATATGTTGCAGAAGTATAGGGCTCAAGTCCATACAAAATCAGGCTGATTTCCTTGTTCTATTGATTTATTTATTTTTTTAATGCAAAATAATAGCTATCAGAAGTAAAATAACAGTTCATCAGATGGTGCTCCAGTTGCAAGGCACTATATATAATGTGGAATGTCTGTAGCTTTTAGACTTCACCAGCACAGGTTTTTCTCACATTGTTATGTGCGAGCAGAAGTTACTATTTCGCAATATACTGCCAAGTGCTAACCTTTCTCAGAGCAGAAAAAGCAGTTTTAGGGAAGAAAAAATTCTACTGAAAGCTGATCATGTGTCTTTGAGAAAAAAAAAATCCTGCATGTTTTGTTACACTTATCCAGCTGAGGGGCACGGATAACCTTGAATATAGGTTGATCAAAGGCAAGATGTCTCTTGTGACAATGGTGTTTTTCTTCTTCAGAGGACTGGGTGCAACAGATCCCATCTCCCAGATCTTTGGAGAAAGGACCCAGCTACAGCCTCTGTCACTGCTGTCTGCCCTTTCTCTGAAGGGAGCCTGGCACCCTAAACAGACTCTGAAAGAAAATCTGAACAGCCTGTTAGGTTTATAACTGAGAAGGGAAGGTTGAAAGCTTAAGCTTCTGTCTCTCCAAAAATGTGACATGCTCCACCTCTTTCTGGTGAAGTGAATAGCTCTTTTATTTTCAAGAATTCTGTGTAATATTTGAACATTCTGACATTCTTTTCTGTTAATTTTCCAGAGCTTTAATATGGTTTGACCGTTTCCAACACACAGACAGGCTTCTATATGAGTAAGTGGGCTACTTTGCTGAGGCACCAGAGCTGTGGCAAACACTTAATACTCCTGGCGGAGGAACCTGGCAGCAAAGAGCTGCACAGATCTATATGTTCCTAATTTTTTCCAGTTTTATGATGCTCTTGTCATGAAACATCCAGCTGCTTTTACTCATGCTTGTAAGATTTACTTTTCAGATACATCTTGCCTGGGCTGGGTTAGGTGGTCCAGCACATGGATTTGGATTTGAAGGAGGCTTAGATAAGAGTTTTGAAACTAACCCCAAACTGTGCCTTAAGAGTGACAAGTGGGAACTGGCATTCAGATTCAGCGATATTTACCGAAGCTACACAAATATATGTTCTCCTCTATGTCAGGATTAAATACCAATTGTTTTCATAATTTTTGAGGAGACAGCTTTCCAAACAGAAACAGTGATGTCAGTGCTCTGTTGAGATGTGAAGAAACTCAGCACTACATCTTGTGCTCAAATCTGGTCTTTGAAAATATAGTGAGTTTTAATCTGAAAGTGTGTCCATGCGGTATATTCACCTATCTTCACTGATTATTCCAGCCTTTTACATTCACTTTCATAGCATGAGCCACAAAAGAGCTCTCAGTCTTCAATATTTCTTGCAAGGGAAAACCGAGTCTGTCCTACCAATTTTAGAAAGTCCTGTCCCATCTGGCTCTTCAACCAGAACACCTGAAAACTTAAATTCCCTTAGTCTCTTCTTCACTGTTAATCCCACCCTCTCACTCACCAGCACTGCTCTGCAAAACTCAGCCATGTATACCAGTTACAAAATAAGACACAGGAGATAATCTTGCCTTACTTCACTCTTTCTGCCTAGGCAGTCGGCACCTGCTAGAAACTTCCACCATGTCCAACAGAGCCAATCTCTGATGGCTCTGAAGATGGACATGCTTCTGGCCCATTTAGAGAGGTTGGTAATGCCCCTGTGATGACATATTTCAGAAGAAAATCAAAACAGTGCAAGCAGAGTTTTTGTCCTGGGGTGGTGGTGAGCCATAGCCACTGCAATCTCAGTGGGGCCTGCAGTGAGCCCTGCCTGCCTGGCCACCACTGGCCAGCTGTGCCCTGGGCAGAAGGACAGAGGTGGTGGTGTGTGGCTTTGTTATCTTCTTTTCTTCTTGTTAGAGCTGGGATTAATACTTGGGAGTCGCAGTTTTCGTGTTTGGACTCAGATGTTTATTAATTCTTATCTATATTACAGTCTCACAAGTTGGGAGCTCCAACTAGCAAGGTAGAAAATGGCTGTGGCTCTAACTCTTTCCAAGGTCTTTTTAAGCATAAATTATCCAGTAACGAGATGACACCTATATTATTTTTACTTTTAGACCAATAACAAAGTACCCGGGGTCCACCATGCAGACTTTTTCACTCAGTTACAAGAAACCACCCAAACCCACGAAGAAGGAGAAAGAAGAACTTAGCCTACCCCCTAAATCCTCCATCTTGCCTTATACATTTTGTATATACTAAAACCTTAAATTCTAAGTTTTGCACCCTGTGATATTACACACTTCTATTCAAACTACACACCCATAATCCCAGCGCTATCACTCAGTTTTGGAAGCCAGAGTATCTTTCCCTATTTGCCTCGGTCCTTCCAGGGTTGAGGCACAGCCACCTTTGGGATAAGCCCCTGGGCCTTCACACCTACAAGGAGCAGTTTTCCTTCTAATCAGAGAAGAGAAGGAAGTGAGGGCATGTGAGAGAAAATAGCACGGTGACAAGCAAGGTGAGGGAAAAAGAAAGAGGGGGAAGAGGTGCTCCAAGCATCAGAGCCAAGATGAGGACTATGGTGAAACAAACTGTGCCTTTGTAATGCATGAAGTCCATGGGGAATGCAGAGACCAACTCGCAGCCTGTGGGAAAAGGGCTCACGCCGGAATGGGTGGATGCTGAAGAAATCTGTGATCCATGAGAGACCCAAATAGAGAGAGAGGGCCCCTCCTTCCAGAGACAGAGAGACAGGGCCCTTGCTTCCAAACTAGAGCAGCCTATCCTTAGAGGAATGCACGCTGTGGACAAGTGACACATGCCACAGCAGTTTTGGGAAGACTGTTTGCCCATGGGAGGGACCCCATGGCAAGCCAGAGAAAAGACTCCTCTGCCTGAGCAAACAGAAGATCTCCAGTGATGAACTGACCAAAACTCCCATGCCCTGTCTTCCTGTGTTGTCAGTGGCAAGGAGGGAGGGGCTGGGGGGGAAAAAAAGATGTTTTAAAGGCTTATTTTACTTCTCATTATCCTCCCGTGACTCTGTTACTAATAAATTAACTTTATACCTTTAAATTTTAATCTGTTTAGCCCTTAGGGTATTTTTTTTCTCCCAAGCCTCATCTCAACTCATGAGCTCTTTATTAATTTTTTTTTTCTCTCTCCTCTGCCAAATTATAACGGAAGAGGGTGAGTGAACAACTTTCGTGGGTGTCTGGTGTTTGGCCAATCTCAAACCTCGACACTAATTCTGAATGGCAGCATTTACCAATTGACAACAGAAAACTCCTAATGTCTTGCTCATGTGCATTCTTTGTATCCTTAGAAAGTGCACTCTCTTCTAATCCTTTAAATAAGAAATGACCCAATTCCTTTTAATGGGGTAATTAGGACCTCTGATGTTCCAGGTATAAATTCCTGTTACTACTGTGCACGTTAATTTACTATCCATATGTAAATCCCTTTGGGTTCCAAATTACTATCTAGCATCAGCAACTGGCTCCTGAAATTATTCCCACAGGTCTGACTTTGCAAAGGACACTGCAGTTTACACCTTAGTTCCCTAATTAAAGACACAACGCTCAGTAAACCTTGAGCAACTAGCAACTCGAGGCTGAGTTAGTCTCACCAAATCCCTGTTGACATGGGTTTTGTCACCTGATAACTGACCACAAGTGGGTCATGTGAGGTGTGCAGAATGAGCATTGAGGTCACATGCTAGTTCGGATGAACCAGCAGGATCTGACTGAAAAACACCCTTGTGAAGACAGTGCCTTGACAAACACAAGTTTGTTGTGGCTCAGTGCACAACATCTGAAACACTGCAGGTGCTGCAATTCCAGCTACTGGCTGGAACATGAAATATCAGGTGAGATTGGTGGGGGAAGGAGAGCTGGGTTTCAAGGAACTTGTCATCCTTCTCCCTGTGCTACTCTTCTCTCTGCAAATGCAACTTGGCCATAAAACAGCTCTTGTCATTTTAATCAAAGTCCTGGCCATGATTGTATGCCAAGAGCAGAAATTTGGTTCTTGTTTTGTTTCTTCTCCCTGCAGATCCAAACTCTTAAAAGCAAACAAAGAGCATAACCAGGTTTATAATTTCTTTTACTACAGCAAAGCAAAACATTTTTATAATAATGCTCGTTCTGCCCTGTATTTATATAATTCTCTTATCTGAGTGTGGATCTCTGAAAAAAAGACACAGTATTTCACAGATGTTCCAGCAAATGACACAAACATTGTAAGAGTGATAGTAAGAATGGCTGCAGTTGAAAAGCAGTATTGAGCAAGAGACTCATTTAAGTTTATTGTGCTTTGATGAAATGTGCTCTTCATTGTGTCATGTAGGAAAAAAGAATATGTGCAACTATATCAGAACTGCTATCCTACTTTTACTACTTTGAGCAGGAGCTTTCAAAATTTAAACAATTAGCATTCAAGTGTCAAGGTAAAACAACACTAATTATAAACAACCCGTAATTTCAATACTTCACCTATTTTGCATCAGTCCATTTCCCTCCCACTGTTACGTTTGTCATGATAAAAGGACAACATTAGAAGGGCTGTGCTGTCCCAAAAGGAGGATGCATTGAGCCAGCAGCCCATCTCCACTACTTGCCATTAGCAGTTGTCCAGGAATAAGAAAGAATAAGAACAGAAAAAATAAGAACAATGCAAACATATCCCACTGCCATGCCTGTAAGACTCTCCTGTCCTTCACTTATTTTCAGATGTGATTTTCTTCTCAACACCATCTTCCTCTGATGGAACACAAAGGGGTTTTTTTTTTCACAGTTTCCTTTGGGAAGCAGCTTTACACAACAAATGTCTATTGATCAAATATTATCTCCTTTCATTTATTTTAAACTTGATTCCTTTGATTGTCTGTGGTTTCTGTACCGAAGTGATTTTGTCCTTATTTCCAAGGGAGTCTATATAATGGGTCTAGCTGAGATTTTCAGTGGAAGAGCCCTCATAGCTCTCTGCTTTGCACTGGTAGCTGCAAGGGTGTTGGTAACACACCAGTGTTTCGGCCTCTGCTAGCACAGCATCAACGTTGTCTCTCCAAGATTCTGTTTCCTGTCAGTAGTCTGGGAGTGGGCAGGATTCTGGGAGGGTACATAACTAGGACAGCTGACCAAAGGCATATTCCATACCATATGACATCAGCTCAGATATAAAAGCTAAATAAAGAGGAGGAAGAGGGAGGCAAGGAGGAATGTTTGCCTTCTGGAGCTTGCTGAATCCCTGCTTCCCAAAAAGTGGCCATAGATGGCTTGCTGATGAGAAGTAGAGAATCCTTTTTTTTCTCTTTGCTTGTGTGTTTTAGTAAATTGGCTTATCTCAACCCAGAAGTTGTTTTCCATCTTATTTTCTCTCTCCTGTCCAGCTAAGAAGTGGGAGCAGCTTGGTGGGCACCCAGCATTTAGCCAAAGTCAACCCACCACAGTCTAATGACGTGTCTTTCAAGGGTCTGACACGTTTCCTGGTTCTTGTACCCCTTTTATCAAGACTTTCACACCACTAGTGTATGTCCCAGCTGGTGCCACGTTTTACAGGCATGGCATTGCTACACCTGCAACTAAAACTAACACCAGGGTGGCAGAAGATAACACCAACCCAAAAATTCTACCTTTTACACCTGCTACAATTCCAACAGTTCCAGATACTGATAGGTTTCAGAGAGAGGGCAGAGTTTGTCTGTTCATTCCCCTGTGTCCCAGACTGACCACATGCAGGACTGCAGTGTACTGTCATCATCCTCTACTGACACCAAAACCCGGCACATATCCAGCAGGTAGGGTTCTGTCCTTAGGTGGATTAACTCACTAGGTTCAATCTTAAACACTCTCACCAGATGCCAGAGGTGACTTTTATTTCAGCACCTGATCACTATAAAGAGAACTACAGCACTGTAGTATGTAAAACACAAAAAACCTTTTATTCTTTAAACCCCAGGAATGAGGCTCTGTAATGAAATTCAAAGGTAAAATGACAAACAGAAATGAAAATACTACATCTCCAGATGGCAGTAAAGTTCATTCAATTTGAGCACCTTAGGCACAAAATGAAAAAGCAAAGATAGATGCATCAAAAATCACTGCAATTCTCTCCTTACCTCAGAGAGGCTATTCATTTAAAAGTGAAACAATACATCTTTAAGAGCAGAAATAACAAAATAGTCACAAGCAGGACAAGCATAAGCAAGTAAGGAATAAACGCAAGAAAATCATGCCAAAAGATCTACTTTGTGTCTAATTTGCAGCAAGATTAATTGGAAGAACACCCTCAGAAGCATTGCAGTAAGATTTTGGCTGTGCTGAGTGAAAGAGGCCACCAACTTCTGTGCACCTGCAGTCTTTTTGCTCCTTACATTTTTCCCTATCTATGCTTGGTAGATTGAAAACATGTTTTGTCTGTAATGCAGGAGCACAAGTTGGCTTTCTCCACTATGCCAGGTGCTGTGCATACAGACACATGCAGTCCCACCTATACAGACCTCCAAATACAAACACCAGAGGACACAATAAGAAACAGGGAGAGCAAAGACAGACAAAGTCAGTAGGTATTGTGTGAAATGCACAAGGACTGTGCCCCTGAAGCACTGAACTGCTTGCAGGAGTACCAGGTAACTGATATGAACAGAAAGTTATTGTGTGCTGCTTGAAAAAGAGAAGGAGAAAACATTTTATAGATAATCAACCCCAGGTCCATAGCTCCAGGGAAGTCTGGAAAGACCTATCTCTTGTAGTGGGATTCCATTACCGAATTCTGCTTGACAAGCTGATAAGGGGGCAGCTTCCCAGACAGAAAACAGCAGGGGAAAACATAATTATTCTGCTTCTGGGCCCAGTGTGGATGCAACTTCTCACATGTCTGCACAATCCAGCTGAAAAAGAACCTCAGGCTATTGATAAGAGGATGAGGTTGTCCTGACATCCTTGGAGGAACCACTGCTCTTGCAGACTCAAGAGACCACCACTGAGCTGGGCTCCAGGAGCTGCTCTCTGATGCTGTGTGACAATGAACCACCACAACAACACCCACAGCCATCCTGCAGCTCCAGCCCATCTGCCAGCAGTGCCATTGCCAGCTCAGGGAGCCTTCCTCCTACCAGAGCTCAGAGCCTGGGCTAGGCTATGCCTCACTGCTCTGGGTCCTCTGTCTGCCTTGGTCCAGGACCCTCAGCCAGGGAGAAAATGCATAACTGACCAGTCACAGTGCCTTGTTCCAGTGTGCAGTCAGCAGTACAGAGTCACAGGCACTGCAGTGTTCCTCCTGTCCCAGTCCCTGTACTCAGAAATAGCCTTATCCTTGTTGAAAAGGCCAAACACAAAGCAGCTCCTAAGGACTACAAGGAGTCACTGGTCTGCTGGCCACCCAAGACAGTAAATGACATCAATTTTTCTCTCAGAAGCCAGAAGAAATCTCTTGTCTGAGGTACCCTGCGAAATGAGCACTTTGTGTGTTACTGACTGAAGTAAAGTTGGCTGTGCACACTACTTTGCTGAGGGGTTGGGCAATCTGAATAATCTGCTGTGTTGTACAGAATCAATGTCATAACTGCACATGGTCTGACAACTGATCAGTGGTTTATCCTATCAGTGCTGCTCTGCAGCAGCTGAACAGAGATCCTAGACAAGAGTTTGCTAACTGCCCACCAGCAATAGCTGAGTGATAACACATGCAATTCCCCACATTTATGCAGATACTCAGATTTATCTGACAGTTTTATACCTAGAAGCTTGATACACAGCAATTAAAACTAAAAATGTTTTGACAGTCAAAACCAACAGCTATATAAATTAGAATGCTGTAAAAAGCAATGGTTTCAAAAAATACAGATCTATAGATAAATCAAAATGTTGCAACAGAGAATAATTTAATACAAGACTGTTAATGTAAAGGAGCTTTTAAATAGAGGCTCAGATTCTGACTGGGAGAAGAGTAATATTCAGAACTACAGCCAAGGGAAACTCTGAGAGATTAAAGAGGAATTAAAATCTTCTCGCTAAAGGAGTGAAAAAAAAAATGCTAACCAAGGTCTTAGATTCACACCCAGGGCCATGCAGCTCCATGTGATAGTCTATGCAGGTGCAATCCAAAGTTAGTTATCTCTGATGAGGCTCTTTGACCCAGAGATGAAATACCTCACCTGGCCCCACATCCTGTTACACACACGCTGCTGACCAAAATGTCAGGGATCATGCCTAAAGGTACTGAGGAGGATGCTGCCACTCAATTTTACTCTGCCTTTCTCCAAGACAAATCAAGTAGTTGTTGATAGCATGTGTGATTCCTAAGAAAGAAAAAAACCACAGCAATGCTAGATTGTGCCTAGTTTGTGCTCTGTGGTGTTTTCTCTCACATACCTCATGATGAAGAAGTAACACTGTTCAGTAGTAATGACAGTCATGGGATACCTTTTAAATAATAATAATATGAACAATGAATTTAGACAATCCTTACAATTCTTCCTTGTGCTCTGAAGGACAAAAATTTTTCTACTTCACTCCCCAGCAACACATCCCTCTAAATGCCACATCTGCAACTGAAATATCTGCAAGCTTTATATGTGGGCTCAAACCTGCCATTGGTTTTGTAAATTGAAATACTATGGCTAGATGAGTGTGGAAAAGACTAGTATACAGGAAAGTCTCTTACTGGGTCTTGATTCTGCCATGAAGACCTAAATGCCATATATACAAACCTGCAGATTCTTACCTCTAGGGACAGGAATGAACATTGTTGGTCACTATATCTGTGAAAAATTTCAGCCCCCCATAATACACATAACACTGTGGTTTTTTAAAAAAGCTCTCTGTGAAATATCTGCTGTCTTTAATTTCAAAGGAAAATCACATGAAGTGTATGATATCTTTACCGCTAAGACTGAATGTCACTAAATCACCTGTAGCAATTTCAGAGTCATTGTATAAACCACTATTCAAATAATTTCAAGATTAAATTTCAAATGGAGCAGCACTAAAATAAAAGACCCCCACCTGCAAAATGTTCTTCCAGAAATGCCTCTACCCATTTACAAAGTACTTCTATTTATCAAAAGTTAAAAAAATAAAAAAACCCACAAAAAAATCCCCTAACGAAACAGCCAAAAAATAAACATCCTAGTTTTTAATTTTCTAGATAGGGATTGCATGCACCCCAGAAAGCAAGAATATGCACACATCCCAGAAAGGGAGACTGCCATTTCAGGCTGTATAAAGTTAATAATGGGTTGATAATTCACTTGGCATTGAAAAATGTAAATTTATAAGCAACCCAAATGACTGAAAATAAGAGTGTTGAGTAGTAAAGTATGTGAAATAGGCATAATGATAAGAGAAATGAAATTACACCTCCTACTATGAAAAAAAATAAATCAAGGCTTTTTGTTAATGGATGGGTGATTGCTGCTATGTTGCCATGGAAGATTTTCCTTTAACCTGGCAAGACAAACGGAAAAATATCGTTCCATGAATATGCCATCTGACTTTTTTTAAAGCGCAGTTTTCTAAAGCATTTTAAATACATTTAAGAGTCTGACTCTAAGTGCAAAGAGATTTCCAGAATAGATTCTGAAAAATCCTGTTAGAAGGAGTAGCCATTTCTGTGTGAGTAAC
Organism: Chamaea fasciata; assembly: GCF_029207755.1. Lineage (NCBI taxonomy): Eukaryota > Metazoa > Chordata > Aves > Passeriformes > Sylviidae > Chamaea > Chamaea fasciata. Next base: position 1,784,121 of record NW_027094089.1, on the reverse strand, counting down.
CAGTCCCGAGGTTAAAGTAACAACAAACTAGAAGACAAAGCCCAGAGCAGATTGCTTGCCAAGGAATTCACTTGTAGGGATGTGATGCCCTAGTTGTATCAGCGAGAGTAACGGGATTTGAAAAAGTCTGGAGAATCTGCAAATCTCATGGGAACTGACAAAAAAAGTGGGTGTTTAACATTTCTGGAAACTGGGTCATTTCTACTTAACCATAACGACTATGGAAGGTTTACTTTTACTTACTCCAGGACATATTAAACCCTGGCACTTGTGCCTATAACAGACTGATCTGCAAGTTCATGGCACATAAATTTTATTACATATCTGGGAAACAGTGTTCCATCTTAAACCTTAGCTTAGAGTTCAAAATCACTTCCTTTGAACTCATATAAACAGAGCAACTGCTTGGACCTATTCTGGTCTACTGAGAAACGTAAATGGTGCCATTTCTTCCTTTGACCTCACGCTAACCCAGAGGCTGAGAGTGCTCACATCTAGAGCATTAAATTAGACACAAGTCTTCCTTGTGTGGAAGACCTTCCTCCTGGGCAACAGATAGAAAGCAGAGGTTTCTGCCATAGCTAGGATCTTTTACTTTCCTTTCCCTTTCCCTTTCCCTTTCCCTTTCCCTTTCCCTTTCCCTTTCCCTTTCCCTTTCCCTTTCCCTTTCCCTTTCCCTTTCCCTTTCCCTTTCCCTTTCCCTTTCCCTTTCCCTCTCCCTCTCCCTTTCCCTTTCCCTTTCCCCGCTGCATTTTGGTTTTCTTCTGCAAACACCATACATAACACCCCTGAGGTTACTGTTAGGATAGGTAGGTACCTTTCTTCTTTCTGCATCTCAGATGCAGCAGAAAACAGTGCCTGGACTTCTGGTTGCTCCGGCGACTTAGCAGGGAAGGGTAAGTGCTGATTCTGGCTCCACTAAGAGTGACCTTGAAAAGTTCAAGAGTAAGCTTCCCTGCCAGTGAGATCCTAGAGAGCTCTGTTTCATGTTTTTCTCTTTTCTCCTTGGAAACTAAGAGGGGAAACTTCAGGGGAAGTATTAACTATGTCTCCAGCTCCCAGTGGTGGCTGAGTCCTACAGAGCAACACGGGTCTCTCCAGGAGGCTGGTTCTGACAAGGCACAGCAGTGCCTGGCACCAAGCAGTGGGTCCAATTCCAGCTGTCACACACAAAAAAGGCAAAAAAAAAGGTGACTGAGCAAAGGGCAGGGCCACCACCAGCACACAGGAGCCAGAAGGGACCAAAGCTTTATGGTACATAAAGGGGTCTGAAGCCCTCTGAGTGGGGACACCACATAGTCCACACTTTGTCACATTTGGCTCCTGTGGAGCCACATGTGCCTGCTGTGTGCCACAGAGTGTTCCTCAGCTCCTGAGCCACATCCAGCCAGAAGTATGCAAATATTTGTGAGGGGGGAATGTTTGCAAAATGCACTCTAGGGTTGCCATATGTTATTGAAAGAATTTAAATTAAGGTGGCGTGGGTGGTGGTGGTGGGGGGAAGTTAATTAAATCGTTAGTAAATAGCTGCTATTGTTTGCATTATAGTCATTTAAACTCATTAGCTATGTGCCTTTTGTACCTCCTGCATCTGTTCTGATTTTCTCTATTTCATTGTAAATGTATACAACACTCTGAGTTAAGGGTGTTTTTTCATCTTTGACAGGAAGACATTACAAAGATAGTTGGTATTTTAGAGTGTCATTTTGTTCTTATTAACATAAAATAAAAACTGGTTTGCTGCATGAAGTTTTCAGGTCTTGCCAGTATTAAACTAAGGATTCTGCATATGGCCTGCTGCAACTTTTCAAGTGTCTCCCATTTCACAATCAGTAGACAGGGACCAGATTTTTTCAGATTTGGGGTGTAGGGGAGGGCTGTATTGCAACTGCACATGCAAGCTTCATTTTGCAACAATGCATTTATGCATAGTACTGAAAATCGAGAGAGAAAAAAAAGACAGTCTTTGTAGCAGAGAAGTTAAAACAACCTGCCACAGTGATGGCAGAAAGACAGGCATGAGGAATGAGATACTAGACAGCCTGAAGTAGCAATGCCAGGGAGCCTGGCAATTTGTTCCAGTTCTTTTTTTATAATGTGTTTTCTAGAACATAATTTGTTTGCTCACCAAAAAAACCACCCCAAACCCTCAAAGATGACTTAACATCACGCTGCAAAGGACTTCTTCAGAACCTTGCATGAAAGTTAGACAGGAGGAATCAGCCTTTCTTTTTTTTATGAAGGATTAAAACAATCAGAGGTGTCAAAAACATTGTTATTCACTGAAAAACGAAGAGAAGGGGAAGAGGAGAGTAAGATACTATTGAATAGTTGCCCTTCAAATCATAAACCCTTGAAATAAGCCCCTATTAGCTTTCCACTCTGGCAGCTGTGAAATGGATTTTGTCCAAAGATGACATGTTAGGGGAGAGAGGAGGTCCTGAGAAGGTACTTCAAGACACCTTGACTCAGAGATGCAGAAGAGTGACTAGGGAATAGCTTCCAGGGAATGAGGCTTTCACTGCTCTGCGATACTGAGTGGAGACAGAAAATAGGACACAACCCTCAGATGGCCTTGGAGGGTACCATGAAATCAATCCCATGCATTTGTCTTCCAGGGGGCTTCCAGTGGGCTCCCTGGAACTGCTGCTCTGAGGTATGGCTAGACCACTGCCCACACTTTTGCTGGTCTGGGGAACATGGTTTTGGACCAAACGATCAGGGATTACCCTAATGTTGCAAAATTCAGCTCAGATGATACTTTATAATAAGTATAATAAGTATTATATTACTTTATAATAAGTATCATCTGTGTGCTTATCTTCAGAAATCAGGCCTCAGGGGAACGTTTCAAGCTGAGCAAGACAGAAATACAAGCCACTTCAGAATCACTGCAAAAGTCCTGGTCAGGCACTTCAAAATGCTAACTGTTCATCCTCACTTGTAACTTTTCTATTAAATCAGAAATCTTGAAGATTTTCACTTTTTGCTAGTTAAAAGCAGTGTGATATGAAAAACTTTTTTTGTGTTTGTTTAGAAACCATGTGAGCTTTTACACCTGCATGCAAAACAAAATAAATATATTTTGCTACTACTTTGAACTATATAGCCACTTCTATTAAAAGTGGCACGCAAATAGCTACCTCTTGTGTGCCATAGATTAGTCATATTTTTTTCCAAGGAAGATTATAAATAGTGTTTAGGAGGGAAACAGAGAGTATTTTGCAAATGAGTCCAGATGGAAAACTAACAGATGGCCTAGTGCTGTATTTTGTATGCTCAGCTCTATATTTAAATAAAAAATTTTCATAATTAAGATGAAGGTCTGTAACAACACTAGCTACTTTTCCTATAGCAGCATTATACATCATGTATCACAGGTATGAACTGCAGGCTTTTCATTAAACAGTGGTTAAATATACACACAAACCTTGCTACTCAATTTATTTAAAACAGAGAAGAATAAAATGTAATTCATGAAAATTAAAGGATAAGAAAAATAAAAACCTTTTACACAAACATATGTCATATAGTAAAGACTGGAACCCTGGAAGCTGAGAATTTTAGACTTTCTGTGCTGACAAGCACTGACCCTCAAGCAAACACTGCATTTGACCTGAGGCCTTGGAACAGGCTTCCAAAATTGAGTGACAGCACTGGGATTATGGGTGTGTAGTTTGAATAGAAGTGTGATATCACAGCTGGAAAACTTAGAGTTTAAGGCTTCAGTATATAGTAATATATATAGGGCAAGATGGAGAATTTAGGGTGTGGGAAAAGTGCTTCTTTTTCACCTTCTTCATGGGTTTGGGTGGTATTTTGTAATTGGGTAGAAAAATCTGCATTGCAGGCCACGGGTGGTTGGTTATTGGGTTAAAAGTTAAAATAATCTAGGTGTCATCTTGTTATTGGATAATTTGTGCTTAAAAGACCTTGGAAGGTGTTAGAGACGCAGCGATTTTTCACCTTGTTAGCTAGAACTCACAACTTGTGAGACTGTACAGTAGATAAGAATTAATAAACACCTGAGTCTGAACACGAATTGTGTGTCTTGAGTATTAATCCCAGCTCTAACAACAAAGAAAAGAAGAAAAGAAGAAGACAACAAACCCATACCTCCCCTTGGTCTTTTTTCCCCTGCAAACTGAACCACCCAGCACCTTACTTGCAAGGGAAAGGAGAATGATCTCATTTGTTACACGTCTTCAGCCAAGAACCATAATGCCAGTAGGATTTTCCTATTTCATTACAGGAAATATATAACGGGGGTCCTTGAATTTCAGTAACTAGAAGATCCAGAGAAGATAAAGTGTTGAATTGCATTCACACCAAACAGCCTCTCCATGTCCTCGGAATTTTTTTTCATGGAAGGAGGTTAGAGGTGCTCATTTTACAGCAGGGTCCATTGAAGTCAGTGGCAAGTTACACTCATTTTCGGGCCTCCAAGAGTTCAGGAAGAGGGAAAAAAAAAGGCTTAAAAGAGCTTCTATATTTCTGCTGTGCTCCCTGAGGTTTTCCTCAGTTGTCTTGAGCCAAAATCCAACTGTAACTTTGTGGCGAGAGGGACTGCCTCTGTGCAAGACAGAAATGCAACACAAATCCACCTGCGGGGAAATAGCTGGTATCAACAGGGTTCAATAAAGCTGACTCTACCAGGAGACATTAGGCTGCAAGTCAGCAACTCACTGGGCTTACAAATCATTCACAGTGGTAGAAAATATGTGCTTTGCCATCAGATAGCTTCTTCTATTGCTCTCACAGTCATAACATTCAAGTGCCTTACCACAGCACATTAAATACTGTGACTCATAACTATCACCAGCCTCATTTTCCAGCTTATCCTTACCCCCACGGAGGGAATTTGATGTACAGCAGGGTGTCTTGTTTTGGTTGGGTAAATACTATTTTTTTCACATGTTTCTGTGTATACATTAGCAAAGGAAAGCCTGAAGCTGCATGCCCTGAGTTGGAGCAGAGCAAGGGATGTTTGTGGCAGTCATTTTCACCTGTGGGAGGACAAGGAGTACAGCTACAGGTTAGCTCCAGGGTTGGCAAGCTTGCCCTTTTAGAGAACAAAGCCTTTTTGAGGCAAAGACACCAAATTTAGAAACTTTTTATTCTTGATAAACCACTCTGAAAACAGACAGTTCTAAGGCGTTCATGTTGCTATTTGTAAAACCAAGAAAAATGCTGATTTCTTCCTAGGGAGTGCTGCTATAATGCTGTCAGTCTCTGCTCTCCTGGAATTTTCTGTGTAGGTTTGACATTTCTGGAAGTCGATCTTGGAGTGAAGGCTCACTCATTAAATTCTTTCTCCCTGCTTTTCCTCATGTGCGCAGCACTGATCAGTGGCTGCAGAGACATCTGCTGGTTGTTACAATTTTTGAGTATGTATTAATCATAGGGAAGACAGAAAATTTCTCAAATAACATTTAAGTTCTTTCATAACTTTCTCCATTTCCTGAAATGTGTTGAATTTATATTGAGCTGATTGATGTAAGGGAGGAGTAAAGAACTGGAATAATCTGTTTTAGTGATGAGATTTAGTAAGCCTTTAGAGTTGCAGGAAATCTTGTTTGAGCAATGTCTCTGATTTTGGGGATTGAGGTTTTGGCATTAGCAATATCAGAGCTAGGTTTGTTTAGACTTTCATGGTGAGTTCCACATTTTACATTACATCCCCAAACATCTTACCTGTGTACCAAATAGTGTTTTTGCTTTTACTTCTCTATTGCAAGAGAAAATTCTTCAAAGAAAGATTATTCTTTATCTATTGGTGAATTACTTGGAAAAGACACACTGCCATGAAGGTAGATACTGCCTTCTACTTAAATAATTTCCATGGCCCAGTGCTTTAGGTTTGTGTTTGGCAAGATAGACTTCAGTTCTTTCAATAAGGCACTACTTACACACTGTACTGCCCCCACCACTGACACTGTCAGAGATTAAATTTCACCTTGTTTCCAAAGTTATCACCTAATTTACATCATTCTGAAGATTTGCCAATTTAAGTCACTGAAACATCGTTTGATAATACAGCAACATGGAAAGCAATATGGGTTTTTAAGGCTGATAAATTTGACTGTGAATCAGTTCTGCACAGAGGTTTGCCTCTTCTGTGCTTAATTACACCTGTGCAAACATCCATTTGTCTACCATTCCCAAAAAATCTGTGTGAGCTATTTGCATTCCCAAAAACCACATTTCCATACTGAGCACTTCCCTGAGAATGAAAACATCTCAGCCATTAATTCAAATGTGACACACAAAATAGTTAATATTCTCATAGTTGAATTTATCTGAATTTTCACCTCGTAGTTCTAAAAAAACCATGCGGCTGTAAGCACAGCAGACATAAAAATCCAGCGGCTTCTGAAGGATGAAGGAAAATTCATTTATTTTCACTTCAGTTTGCTTTGTAAATATTTACTATTCTTTGTTATTTTATGAGTTCCACAAACCTTTAAGACCCTGCTATGCACATTAGCCACTGACTTTTATCCCCACAAGGAGAAGATGATGGGGTGTTTCCTCACGAACACTTCCTCATCCGGGAAAGGACACACAATGTGGACAAGTGCTCAGTAGGGCTTTAATACAATGTTATTGTTTGTTGTAATTTTATAGAGATGGAGTTCATTTTCTCACAGGTGCCCTCACAGGGCTGTGCTTTGCATTGGTACCTACAAAGGTGCTGGTGACACACCAGACGCGATGTCTGTCCGTCATTCCACCCCCCCACCAGCAGCGTGGGGGTGTGCAAAATCTTGGCAGAGGACATAACCAGGACAGCTGACCTAAACTGACAAAGGGATCTTTCACACCATATGACATCAGATATAAAAGCTAAGTAAAGGAGGAGGAAGGGAGAGCATTGGTTATTTACAGTGTTTGCCTTTCAGAGCAACTGTGACATGTGCTGCAGCCCTGTTTCCTGGGAATTGATCCACTGTTGATGGGAAGTACAGAATAAAATCGCTGTGTTTTTTTCCTTTGTTTAAGTAAGCACCATTTTGCTTTTGCCTTAGTAAAACTGCCTTACCTTTACCTGTGAGCTGTTTTCCATTTTATTTTGTCCCCTTCCATGCCCAGCTGACTGAAGCAGTGCTGGAGCAGTTTGGTGGGCACCTGGCAGCCAGCCCAGGTCGACTCTACACAGTCACACTCCATGGAAAGCTTGTAAATAAAAGGCTGGAGCTCAGTGCTGTAACTTCTGGGTGTGAAAAAGCTTAAGAGTAAGTCCAAGAGCTCCACCAGTGTTGGAGTACCCCTGTGGCTGCAGAGAAGCACAAGGCAGGCATGGCAGGCAGAGTCCAGCTGAGCCATGTGCAGCCCTGCTCTGCCGCCCTGCTCTCAGCACAGTGACAAACCCAGCTGGCATGTGGGCCTGGTGCTGTGGTTTTATTTCCCAGGGATACAGTCTTTGGATTCAAAAAGGGATTGAATATGAGGGCACTCTGCTGAAGGCTACCAACATAATCACTGATAGCAGAGAAAGAAGAAAGGAAATGTAAAAATCTCCTAGTAAGAAGGCATATAAGGAATTTGTGATGGAATTTACAATTAGCTCTCATTAAACTGGAGAAAACAATACTATCAGCTGGATTAGATGAATCTCTTGCCCCAGAGTAGGGTTTTTTTCCCAACCTAGATGATTCTATGGTTCTACATAAGCACAAGGCCTCTCAACAGTTCTGCAGACATAATGTACCAGTCCATTGCCCAGGTGACCTATCCAGGAGATAGGCTATGCCTGTTGGGTGAAAACAACAGATTAACTTTTTCCCTGCTCTGTTTTTTTTTTTTTTCTTGTTGTTGTTGTTTTTTTTTTTTTTTTTTTTTTTTTTTTTTTTTTTTTTTTTTTTTTTTTTTTTTTTTTTTTTCTGTGCAAGTATATCCTCTTCATGGCTGCAGAAGCATGGCTTTTCTGTGACTGCTGTTGTGGATAAAATTACTCAACACTTTTAGTAGGAGTCCATTTCAAAGGAAGCTGAGTGGTATCACTGTTAAGATGCAGACTTCAGGGGCATCTTTACCCTTGGCTGACATTTCTGTAACTTGCATGGTCCTGGACTGGCACTACCAGAGCAGGATGAAGCAGAGGTTAAAAGCCATGGGGATATCTGTGCTGTGGGAACTTGGGCACCTCAGTCCTCAGAGCAGATTTATGTGACAGAGCTTTTTTCTCAAGTACTGCTCAAAGCAGGAGCTAGATTTAGATGCTTACCATGTTAGATGAAAACAATGTTTTGGGAAATGTGCTGGGGCATTGTAAGTCTCCATCACTGATAAACAGAGGGAAGGAATTACCAGTTAGTGGCTTTTCTGCTAAATTCAGAAATGGCTGTTTTAGGGCAGGTATTCAAATACTTTGACAGAAATTCTCCTGCTGCCAACAGACCCTTCAGGTGGAAATCTGTTGGTGTGACAAGTGAATATGCAACGGAAAGTCTGAGGACAGCTGCAGAGTTTAGAGTAGTGACCCCAACACAATTGCACAGATGGAAGCAGCCACAGAGAGGCAGAGAGACCAGATATTGCAAGTTTAATCATGGGATAGATGTAAGGCTCAACAGCAGGTCAAGAACCATTTCCCTCTTTTTAACCTTGGGATGTCCTTAAAGCATTTCTCAGCTGCTTCAGTTCACAAGTAATGAAATGGTCGTTTTCAGGCATGATTCATTTCCTGGAACTCTTCAATGGAAAAAAAAAAAAAATCAGTTGCTACTAAACCTGGAGTCGTGGCCTTTATCTTAAAAGAGGATGAAAATGAGGATAGGAGGGGAATTGTTTCGTGACTTGAAGAAAACTGCAGAGCTCTGAAACACGTGCCTCACTCCACCTCCTTTAAGCTCCCATGCCCTGACCAAGCCTCACTGTCCATTTAAGACAGCAAATCTGTCATGAGGTCATTGTGTTTTCTTGGGGTACACAGAGGCTGCTTGCTGGTTCTCTTCCCTAAAGAGATTGTTAGGTTCTCTTTTGCCTTGAGCACATTCAGGGGTGTCTTCAATCATCAAGTCTTGAATGAGTGGTTCATTACCTTGTTAAAAGCACTAATAGACGAGGAGTACAGTATAAGTGGATTTTTTCACATATAACACAGATGCATGCTTTTTGTTACTATACCTAAGAAAATCTTGATTATTTACAACATCTGTTCTCTAATTAATGTGATGTCCTTTAGCTAATGGAGGGGTTTCTGCTGCTTGTGGAAAACAGAACAAGTTTTTTCAATTGTTGTTTTTTTTTTCTTTTTCAACTGCCTGTCCCCATCAAGAATTTATATGAGAATATAAATAGTGAGAATTTGTCAAGGTTAGCTAAGATGAAGTGAAGGGTTCCTATCCTGGCCTGTGGGGAGGGTTGTACTTTTGCAGTGGGCAGGACTGCCTGTAATCTTGCAGCTGACCTAAAACTCACCAGGGCTGGATCCTGTTTATGCCTGCTGCAGCTGTCTCAATACACTGAAGTGTGTTGTTTGGTGTTGAAGCCACAGCCCATTGTAGCAAGCAGGTTTGAAAATCATTCTCTGTCCTGGTTCACTGTTTTGGGAGCCTGCAAAACCAGGTGAGGTCAAGGTAGAGGAAAAGACACACCTGGAAGCAGCAAACCGTGTGACTGCTGAGTGGCTGGGTGATTGTCATGCTGACTTTGCATGTGGACAGGAGGGCTGGAGTCTGTTCACAGTGTTCATGGTCAGTGCAAGGATTTGAGCAGAAATTGATGTACAAGCCTTCTCTTTGCAGAAAGGTGAAGGCTGCTTGGTGAGAGAGTTTATGCCTTAAAGTTTTCTGTTGTCCCTCAGACGCTGTGGGCATTGCTTACCATGGAAACTCAGCGTCGTATCCTCAGCAAGCCAGTCACTGCGACTGAGCTGTGACGATAAATGCTGTAAAGTCCAGTAGTTCTAAATACTCTATAATGATATGACATGCAAAATTAAGCACAGGATAATTTATGCATCAAACGTTCCCCCTTGTTCAACAAGGACGCAGTGAATGTCCAAGACAGTGTAGTTAGGATTTTATCACAGGCTATGATACAAATGAAGCAAACTCCAACAGAGGGACTGAGAGCTGTTTTGTTTCCTGAAGCTGAACAATGAATCAGTGGAAATGTGACAGGCATACTGCAGCCAGGAAATGAGGGTTTCAGAGGAAACTTCTTTTGTGGATGTACTTTACAAATCTTTTTCAGATTCTCAGAGCAGAACAAACATTCTCTCCTGTTGTGATGGGAGAGAATAAATTCCCTGGGTTAGATCCTGAAGTCCATTTTGCTGAATGCTTGGGAATCAAACAAGCCTGAGGAAAGGCTGAGTAAAAATGGGCTAACGGGACAGCAGGATTATAATCAAGTGTCAATAAGGCCATGTTGAGGATCACCATACCTGAATAAATTCTTGCCTACCTTGGTCTAGGACAGACAACTAAACGAATGGCACTGGCATCAGAAGTCATGTCCTCATCCCAAGGTCCTCAGGGAATGCATACACAAAGGCTTACACATTTTGTGATAAAGAGCATTCCCAGGCTGCTGACTTAAGGCCCCATAAGGAGCACCAGGCTCTCCACAGAGCTCACCTGGCATGACTCAGGCTGCCCCCTTGACTGAGGCTGCTGTTGCCCCTCTACCTCTGGAGCTGTGCTCCCACAGCCTGCCCTGGCCAGGGTAGCCTCAGAGGGCAAATCCATGCCTGCTCTGTGTTAGCCCAACCCTCCTCCTCCTGTTTTGTGCTGAGCTGGCTGGCTACTCAGCAGGAGTAGTTAGACAAGGCAGTATTTCTGTGAAATAACACTGCACTGAAGATACCACATTTTAGTCTTGCTTCAAGCCACAGATTCAGTATTGTGTTTGATGCACACAGCTCCACCACGTGCCTGAAGGAATCCCTGTCCTGACCTCCTCTGTAGTGCAAGGCTGTGGGGAACAGACACATAGCATGCTGAATAAAGTTCCTGATGGCTAACACCTTGGCAAGGTTACTGGACCCCCCAGTCTTCTGCAGTTACATAAATGCAAAGACTTGCACAGTTTGTTGTGGGTTTTTTTGGCTCTGCTTCTGCAATAACGTGTAATTGAATCATATTTCTGGTGTATGAGATAATTACAGCTCTCTGCCATAAAGGTGTCTTAAGGTTTTCCAGGTATCTAAGATAGACATCTCAGATAATCTTTCCACAGACAGCTCTTAAATCAGATCTGCAGAAACATTCTAAGTCCTCTGACACAGCAGGGTAGTGGGGCCTATAATAGGTAGAGACAAAATAGACAGGAGCAAGCTGTTATCGTGACTTTGTTAGGATATTTTCATACAGCTGGGATGCACATTTTCTAAAATCTGCCATTTTTTGTATTTCTTAGAACTGACCTTCCAGGTTGCAGTGAAGAAAGTGGAGAGGGTGCTTATTCCTGCCTTGGGCAGCATTGCCTCCCTCTGGGGCCACAGGCTACTGGAGAGAAAGCTGGGCACCAGCTCTTAACTTTTCCGTAATTCTCCTTGTTCCTTAATTTTCCCTTGTTCCCACACAGTGCCTTAAGAAGGGGCATGGCTGCCTGAAAAGCACTATTATTATTACCATGCTGCAATCAACAAGGTGGTTTGGAGCTAGAAAAAAAGCAGTCACCACTGGCCTCCCATTGTTCCTCAGGCCTTGTGCCTTGCCTGTAGGTTACTTTGTGATTCTGCAGTGTTTCTTGACAAAATATACTAAACACCTTAATTAGGAGCAGCCAGGCCATCCCTTTCTGAAGGCTTTTATTCCCACTCTTGCAGCAGAGGCCTCACAGTTATCAAATGGTTGCTCTTCCTGCTGTCCCTGAAAGTTAGTACCCTGCAGCATCATTACAGTGTGGTCTGTATTTTAGAGCAGGAGATGCTGACAAGAACACCAGCTACAGGGAAAGCAATGAAAGGACGATATTCTGCTCAAAATTAGACTTGTTTGTACAACACAAGGGGAAAAAAAACCCCATCAAAAACATAGTAAGCACAGCTGGTGCTAAATCAGTCTGGTGCGTGTCTTTTTCTCTTTCTTGTGGAAACTGCTCTTTTTAGTGAGCCACAGTGCAGTCACACTGTGCACTGCCCTGCCCTTCTCCTCATGCAGAGCCACATGTGCAGGAGCACAGAGACAGAGCTGACCTCCTCCTTCTATCTCTCTGCAGTGCTTTGACTTTCCTTGGAGACTTTTTCCCTCTTTTCTTCCCCTCTTCCTACACTTCCAACACCGAACCTTCTCTCAAGATCCCTATGTTTCAGCTTCCACAGCTGATTGTTCCTTTTAACAATTTTCTTTGTTTCTTTGTTCCTTTTAACAACTGTTCCTTTTAATTATTTTCTGTGCAAAAAGGGTTTAATTCTGCTTTTCTTGTTTTCAAGACTTCTGCCATTTTGTCTTGTTCCAAGGCTCACATAGCTCTTCTCTGCTTATTCTCCCCCTTTGTTCTCTTTCAACATTCTTCCACTGAACAGGAGTGGCTCTGACCTTCTCTCCATTTCTCTGTCTCACCACTTTAATTCCCTTCCTGGCATCAGCTCTAAAACACACCTACTGAAGTGTCTCAGTTTTTTTTATAATCCAGTCACCTGTACAGAGAAATCCAACAAACAGATAAAATCATCCCAGTTGTTTTCTCCTCTTCCTCCTCTTATTTTTCCTGAGTTAGGTAAAAAAAGCTGTTTATATAACATCCTGCCACAACTGAAAATGGCTTTTATTCTGAAGGAGAAAAATGCATGGATGCCTGTGCAACAGGCTGATCCCAGAGATATGGAAGACAACCAAATCCTTAAGGACATAAAGTTTTTGAGCCAATCTGATAGTAGCTTTTGATTTCTGGGCCTTTTCTTTGCCTTTCTTTGTCTTTTTATTTAGGGCTTTTCATGTGTGCATGTTGATCTTTTTTTTGGGGGGGGGAGGGTGCTGTTTGATTTTGGTGTTGTGGGGGCTTTTTGTTGTGTTTTTGGGGGAGCTATTCTGTGTTTTTTTTGTTTGGATTGGTTTGGGTTTCTTGGGGTTTCTGTTGTTTGCAAGTGTTATATCTTTATTCTTAAGTAAAGAAATGTTGAAAATCTACCTTTATAGGGAAAGAAAAATGCTGATCACACCTGTGCTAGCTCTCAAAAGCAAAGTAGCAATAGTGGAACAAAATTATTTTTTAACACCATCTTTCCTCTGCATTTTTCAATCAGCAGATGTATAAATGAGGCACTGGGCATTAAGAGAGGCATTTCAAAATTGTTTTCCCCACTACTTTATCACCTACTTTGAAGCTGAACAAATTATATAATGAGCAAACTACTCAGTGAGTTTGAAGCAGTCTTTTCTTCAGTTTGTAAATGATGAATGTGCTAGTTTGCATTCTGACAGATTGTTTTGTTCACAAGGTTTTGAAATACACTTTGTAGCCATATATAAATTCATGATTTGCCCATGAAGAATTTGCTTCAACTGCCTATTGTTTGATTATTCCTTACTAGTGGATTAGTAGCAAAAAATACAGGAAAATTATTCACTTTCTTACTCAGAAAGCAGGAAAGAATATCAAACCATTCACAGCACTGCTAAATATCTAAGTATTAATGAATACAGCCAAAAAAGGCCACTTCCAAAAAAATTTAATCTGTGTAGGAAAATGAATTTAACAGAATCACTGGGTAATTTAAGAACATGCTCAACAAAAATTATGCCTTCTTTTCTTTTTCACCCTGATTTAGTCTACATGACATTCTCTTTCCTCTGATCTGCTGCCCATCTCTGCTGGACCTCCCTTGTTTATTATAAAGCAAACTTTGCAGGATGATGTTCTTGGACAGAACACAGAAGAAGTCTTCTTTTTATAATGAAAACACTGTGAGGGAGTCATTTATTGGATTGGCATGTTGTTGTTTTCGCTGCTTGAATGGCAGATTTACAAGCCTTTGCTGTGTAGGTATTTACTGCTGAGATAGGGAGGCAACTGAATCATAAACATCTCAGTGACTTTGAATAAAAGCAAAAGAAGTGCTGAGGTCATTCCAGCAGCTTGTGTTTGCAGAGTGCAACAGAAGGTGTTCAGCACAAGACAAATACTTTCCTTGGCCAGCTGCCCTAGAATCTGCTCGATTAATGTTATTAACTATTATTTGTTTGTGTGAGGGAGATGTAGAAAAACAGTGCACTTCTCAGTAAGTTACTCTGCCTGCAATTTATCCTTCACAGAAAGATTCTTGTGATTACAATACTGAAAATATGTAGTGACCAAAGTGTAATTGAGACCATGTCCCACTGTTCAGCCAAAGACATTACAGTGTATAATTAACTCCCATTTTGAGGGGCACAAAAATCCCCACATAAAGTTGCCTACCCACCCCAAATACTAGTTTGAAAGATGTGATTAGGAGGAAGCAACAAGAGGAAGGCCATCAAAGCCAGCAGCTGCTCTACATTTCATGCTTGTGAGGCTTCTTGAGGCACAATCTACTCAGCAAGAAGTGTCTCCTGAGAGACCCTTGGCTGCTCAGAAAGCAGAGCACAGCCCTCTCTCCCAGCAGTCTGGATGAAGAGAGAGAAGAATAAGGGTTTTTATGCATTCCTATTAGCCCTACATAGTCACAGCTGTTTGGCATATGTTTCAAAATCTACAAGTGGCTAATACATCCACAAATGGGCAACTAGACATTTTGTCAGCAAACATAAACACCTCCAGACACTGCCCTGTGTTTCCACCAGGAAGATGACAAAAGTTCAGGGCTACATGTGACATTGAGATTCTCAAAGCCTACATAGTAGAACTCATCTTATGACAGCTGATACTACCACCAAAGGAAAAAAACCCATGAAATTAAAGAATGTTCATTTTTGCTTAATTTTTAAAATTGTGATGTACCCACATACAGGCTTCTCAACTAGTGTTAGTAAGTGCTTTAGAACAAATACACAAATGCTGATAAATACTTCGATATGTGCTCATCCCTGAACCTTGTCTTATACCATAAGGAGAATAGCCTTCCCTGCAAATACAGGTCAGCAAGATGTCTTGGCTGTCTTAACAATTTGCTCAAGGTTCTATGTGTTTATTCAGAAGTCTGTGTACAGTATGGGGGTTTTTTTGTATTTACTGTCTGACCAAAGTTCACCTTCAGCCTTTATTTGTCCTAATTTAATCCTGATGTATTCCTAAGAATTGTAATTTCTCTACATACAGTAGATTTGCTCTGCCATAACTACACTGCAATAATTATAAGTTATTCAGTTTATGCAGGAGACTAAAATTTGATATATAAAATCCATTCCTGCAGAACCTAATCCTACACTGTTTTTGTTTGAAAGTTCTGTATCCCAGATTTTCTCACACTTGTACTAATATAAAAGAAATATCTTTCAAATACAGGACTTTTTTGCACCTAATACTGAAAGTGTGTTTTTACTTTGTTTCCTTCCTCTCTGATGTTGCAAAAACAACCTATTCACACTGACTTCACCAGGACATGGCAGTGTCGTCCACATCACATCACCAGGTTAAGACTCACATGCCAGAAGCCAAGATTCCACCAAAAAAGTGGTATTTTAAGGTTCCACACCCAATTCCAACTTTAAAATCCAGCACTTGTGCAGCCTTGACAACTGGTAAAGTTACTGTTGAAATGTGGTCTGTGAAGCTCATGTCCTCTCTTGGTGTCTACAACTGGATATTTGTGAACTGTCTCCTCAGACAACCTCTGGAGTATCCTTGCAACAACCCAAATTTGTGCAAGATCTGATGAGGTGGCTTTCAAAGGTGCATTCCAGAATTTGCATAGCAGTCCAAGGAAAACACCACATGCCTGTGGTAGGCAGGATGATGGTATCACACTACTCTTCTCCCACCTGTGTGTCACCACGGTAACCTAAGATGACAAAGCCATCCTGAAACCAGCAGCAGTTTTTACTGTGTAAATATAGTGCCTTCTGTTCACTTTGGGAACTTCTTTAGTTTATTTATTTACTTTATTTAGTTCAGTCTCCTTTCAAACAGCACCTCATGCTGTGGGAGGAAAAATAAATAATCTATTACTTACTGAACAGCAATGGCATCTATGGCCTCCCTGAAACCAGTATATCATTAAAGATGTACCAGTCAAGATTTGCAGCAACTGTCTGTTGTGTATGAAATGTAATTGCATTTACCGTAATGACTTTGAGGAAGCCTGTTCATCACCTGTTGTGTGACAGTAATGTAAAAAAGAAAGAGAACACAAGGAGAGAATTTTCCACATTGGCCCTGTCTCAAATCATTCCTCTCAAATCCCCAACAGACCAAAAGAAGAGAGTCAAAATGAGCTGCTTTCAGAACCCTGGGGATGTGAATTTTCCTGCTGGAGTGGTAATTTGTTTTCCTTCAGGCAGAATGTATCATTCACAATTCCCAGTACAAGTGTGTTTTCTAATTCTCTTCTTAAGGGAAAAAATACACTGGTTATCTCAGTTTGTGGTTTGCTGAGTCTTAATTCATTAATGGAGACAGGTAGCCTGTAAAACCTGACTTGTTACGTGAAAAATCTGGATGCTGGGCTCAGAACAACATTATCAAGGTTCTTGAGCTCTACCTACAGGTCTGTTACTGTGCCCCAAGAAACATCTCTTGTCCCTACCACTGGCATAAAAATAATCCCTGCACTGCCTTCTGAGTTATTGCTGAGGTTTAAGGCATGACTTTGTATGAAAGTGCCTCTCTTGGCCATAAAGCTTGATTTACTCAGTCCAAGTTCCTGGAAGCAGAAGGGTAGTGAAGCAACCCCAATGAGAAGCACAAGAGCACCAAAGCTACCTCAGATGTCCATCAGGATTGCTTCCAAGAGCAGACAGGTGCTCGTGCTGCCACAGACATGTGTGTCCTGAGATAAATCCAGCCTATCACTCCCACTCCCACCCCAGAGTAGCTGTACAAAGTGATGGGTCATGGTGTTGTGCTGCTGTGCCAGTTATAGGGGTTGAATCTCTGAACCTGTGCCCAAAGGGCTCCCAATCCCCTCCACAAGCCCACCTAACTCAATCTGAGAACATCGGAGGGATGGACAGACTGTACCCCTTTCTGCTTTTGTGGAGTTTTATTGGGATGCAAATCCCTCTGGGCCCCATTCACACAGGCTCAGAAGTACTCAGAAATGTGAGGGCTGAATTAAAACCTTCAGAGAACCTAAAATACCTAAATCCACACAGACACGAGGTAAGTTTTAGTTTTAAATAAAGTAGAGAATATTTTAAGTGCCTTAAGCAAATAAAGGGCCTGTATTAGTTAGTAAGAAAAGCCTAAGGCCTAGTTTAAAGTTCAGTAACAGAGTTAACTAAGCCCTAGACATAATGAAAACATAATGTAGCATTGCTAGCATTCCTAGATTGAACAGATACAACTATATACATAGAATTTGTGTAAGAAAACTTTCATACATCAATGTTAGACCAGGATAGGCACCAAAAAGATAGTAAAAAATCATGTTTGTAGCTGACTGGATGCTTTATGAATGCATATTATGAATAAAATGCATTGCATCGGGACTGCTGAGGCTGCTGCTGATGGGGCCACTGCATTGTCTCTGCCTGGGACACGGGGAATTTATGCCAAACAGCTTTGCATAATAGCACAGACTGTTATCCTTTGAACTCCTCATCTTTGAGGCTGATCTTCTAGCCATGCCATAAATAACTTTTACAACAACCCAGCTGCTCTAGTTTTCTTGGAAGACCCTAGCAAGCCTGACAGAGTTTGACCTGTCTTACTCGATGCTGGCTTGGCCTCCCTTCTCTCAAGTCTATGGAAAACATTAGGTGTCCCTTCTTTTGGTGGAAAGCATTAGATTATCTGTCTCAATCCTGCAAGACTCCTGCTTGTTTTCAGAAGGCCACTCCTGAGCATCTGAAGTTTTGCCAGGCAATTTGATGGGGAGATAACTGAGGCAGCACTTGGTCATTTTTAAGACTACAAAAACACCTGGCAATAGACCAGGGCTAACTCATTCTGACATTTCTTGGCCCACTTCAAGTGGAAGCTCACCCTTGTCCTGCCTATCCCTTTTCTCCAACACACTTGGAGCAGTTGCCAGAAATGCCAACCTGAAGCTCTTCAATGCAAACTTTTCTCATGGGAACTCACCTGTGCAGAGAGTCACCGTGCAAGCATATGTATTGCCATGCTGTTTCTGTACTGCTGATCTCTTGAAAAAGAATTTTAAAAGAGGAAGTAAAGAGGAACACTGGGGGAGTTGTTTAATCTTGACTGAAAGGACTCTTATGGACTGTGCCAGGCATTCCCAAAGAATGGCAGACAGCTACATGGTGATGAAGTCACTGCAAATATTATATTTTGAAGGCCCTGGCCTTCATCTGGAATACAGAAGGCCATATTCAATTCCTCAGTCTAGTGAAATGGACTTGAAAGAGGTTGGTATGAAGTGCAGGAGTATGCTCTTGTTCAAGTTTGGCCTTGGAGAACAGCTCTCTCCATTAAGAGAGAGTAGATGGCAAAAGGTAGAAAAATCATGGACTTCTGAATTAATGCCAAGAAAACCTAAATGAGGAGGTTGCAGGCAGCTGATTAAAACTGATGAACAAAGCTATGCCCCATATCTACATGCACAGCTATTTTGAAGGCTGCAGTCAAGGGAGGTGTAGTTATTCAGTGGTCTATTTAGCAGCATTGTTCCACCTCAGCTGCTGCCCATTTGCAGCAGTCCATCCATGGAAAAAGGACTTATATTCCATGCTTTCTGCAAACCACCAACTCAGAGTACCCAGAGGCAGCTGCAGAAGGACAGAATGAGAAAGGCACTGAGATGAGGCTTCTTGCTGCATGCCACAGCTTGGCACAGTGGGACAGGCTGGCAGGCCTGGCTCATCCCCTGCCCAGACACCTGCTACCCACTGATCTGATGTCCTCCAAATGCCCTCTAGTGGCTCTGGCTCTGCCTGGGGGCCACGTCCCCGTGCTGCAGCTGGAGGAGAAGAGCACTTTGCATGCACATGTAAAGCAAAACCCAAAATCACATGTGTGGAAAGTGGCTGGAGCTCACTGGCAGCCCCCAGCTCCCCCATTTCTGGTGCGGCTACACAGAAGCAGCATCCAATAGTGCAGCACTCAGCAGAGAGCCAGGCTGGGAAGAGACTGGCATTCCAACACTGATGGAGGCTCAGTGGGCCCTCCATGTGTTCACACAAACTGCATTGCTGTTTTAAAGACCACTGTCTGAGGGGAAATTCTCTCTTCTGAATCTCTGCTTAAAAAAAGACACAGAATTCCAGGCACTAGGGAAGGAGGTGAGGCTCCCTGAGACAACATGGTCAGAATCTAATGAGTAAAGGATCCTAATACAAACATCTGTGGGTTCTGCCACAGACCAAAAAAAGTTCTTTGGACAGCGGGATTCTAGTGCTGAATTTCATGAACAGTAATTGGGGAATCTTCTGCAAGTAGTATGGCTTGATGAAGAAATTCAAGGAATTCAAGACACAACATGGGCAGTCTATTTACTTAGGGGAGTCAAATGGAACAACAACAATAAGACAGGGAAGCACCCTTCCCTGTCATCAGGGAGCACAAGGCTGGTTTCTGAGGTGTCTAATACACCTGTGCAGTTTGCACTTTCAGGTGAGGGCTTTGTCTGACCTGCACTTTTAAGATTTTAAAGAGCATACTGGCTTTGCTTCTGCTGCAGAAGATCATGGGAAGTCAAATGGCTGTGACAGTGAGAACCAACAAAATTGATGGAGAGGCTCACTGGAAATCCCTCTGATATTTTCTCTGTATTTCTTTATATTTTTCCAATATTTTGTCCTCTTATTATTACACAGCTGCTACTTTTTCTTTTCAGCTGCTATTTTTGCTTTCCAAACCAGTATTCACTGACTGCTCCATGGTTGCCCCTTGCTTAGATAATCTTTGGGAGCAACACAGTTCCTGCTTGGTGTGTGCAGAGTGTTTTTGCGATGCTGGGCTTGGCATTGCTAACTTCTCACACCTGCTGCAGACCAACCTAAATAATTTCTCAAGTAATTTCAAACTTGTGTGTTAAGTAAGAGAGTTACAGAAATGCTGCTTCACATCCTGGTTACCTGCAGCTATATTAAGAGTGTAAGCTATTTGGGGCAGGGATCACCTCCTAGGGCATTTGTTCAGCCTGTGCTGCAATGACATCCCGGAGACCTAATATTTTACTGCCCAGAAAAGCAGAGAGGGAAAAAAAATAGGAGCTGCATCCTTATGGGAAGACTGCCCTGATCCATTCTGCGCGTGGATGTGCAAATTACAACAGATGATGCTCTTAGCAATTATGCTCTTTGCATACATAAGCAGGAACAACAGCTCCCAAACTGCCAATATCCCTCTCGATTCTCACCAAACGGCTGCGTGTCACATGGGCACACAGCAAGGGGGAGCAAGGAAATGAGAGGAAAGAATGACAGGGGAGGAAGCTCCAAATGGGTGGATACATGCCTCTCAAATGAACAGCATCCTTTTTTAAAGAAGACTGAAATTCACCCGCTCTTCAGGTCTTTTCTTCTTTGAAGTAGTTTGTTTAGAGCATTTTAAACTTGCTCTGAAAGGAGAGAAGTGTCTTTAGCTACCAATCCCTGAGAGTGCACAGCTTGAGCCTGTCTGTGTGGTGGGCTGCTTCTTTAATCAAATCAATTTTCTACCCTTCCCTCTCTGTCTCCTGGATTTTCACATGAAAGAAGAACACCCCCGCCATCCCCCCAAAAAACCCCAAACTGCACCCAAATCAAATAACCAAACAAAAAAACTCCAAACCCAACACAAGCAAACAAACAACTGAAATAAAAGGAAACTCTGGTTCTTCCTGTAGACCACCTTCTGAAAATTTCTGTGATTCATTCCACGTTCAGAATTACACCCCTCTGCTTACACAAGAACCTTTGCAGACAGTGGGCACTAAGGCACTTTACCCTTTCCCATATTGCCTGTAGGTTGAACACTTCCTACAAGCTCCCATAAAGTTTGAGAGAAAGTGTAAGAGCTGTGTGTGATTTAGGAACCCTGAGGCTGGCTTCTCCTATCAAAGGGTTACTCCTGCCCTTAGAAAGCTTCACACTGACATGCTGATGGAAGGAAGACTGCAATTTCTACAAGTGTTGATAACCAGATAATGTTTTACATCACCTGCCACACAAGTCTTCCCTGAATCACGGAATCTGCTGTCTTTTCTGCTTTTCTGCAGACTTCAGGAGAAAGAAACTCTCAACTTCATCTACATATGAAAATAGGTTGAGACCTCCAAACTCAGACATTTGGAAAATGACATAATTTGACGTGAGTCAGCATGATTGGCAGGTCGAAGCATAATGCTGGCTCTTGCAGCTCAAAAGTGCCTGGTAAATTGGAAGAACTGTGAAGTTCACCATGTTGTAGTCTGTGAGGTGCATTTCATGATATTCCCTCTTTGTACAATACCCAGAACAGTTATTTGATAGTTCAGATTATTCAAACCACATCAGGGCTCAGGAAAGGTGGAAGAAGACAGAAATGGAGGCAGCCTGTTCCTCTCACAGGTAGCCAACAAAACAATGACACCAGGTGTGAAGTCACTTAGGGCAAGCTTTTGAAATAACACAGCCTGTTGGGTGGTGCTGAGCTCTGTTTAAAAACTGGGACAGAATTTTTGCAATGAAAACAGCTGGATACTGAGTGCTTTTAAAAATCTGGCTCTTGTTTAGCTGCCTCCATGGGAACTGAGCTTAACTGAAAACCTGGCCCCGACTGGGCATGCTGAGCACTTTAAAATGGGCCCTTCTGGTCTTTAGAAATTTCAGCTGATGGCATTCTGCAAATAGCTGAGATTTCCTTTCTGAAGTACTACTGCTCTGTGTTCCATGTTTTTTTGTTGTTGCTTTCTTTTCCAGCTGACACAAACGTCAGTGCCTGCCAGTCTGTTCCAGGCCCTATAAGCTTGTGCAGTTACAGCCTGCTAATTCCTTTGCTTACATGCCAAAAGCCAGGAGCATCTATCCATCACCTTGCTATTTGTTGCTTTTGAATCCCAGCCTGGGTGAGTGTGTGCATCCTTCAGCCTGAGTCCAGAGTAATGCTAAAATTCAAGCCTCATCTACAGAAGGAACTGACCATCAAAAGCCTCAGCCGCATCTTGGGGCCCTATTGCACTCATGGTTGTGCAAATAAAGACTGTATGCTGTCTGCAGAATAAAAAGACAATATTGACATGAAGCACCAAGACAAACTGAAGGTATGAAGTGTTGAAGCCACTTAGATATGGGTGCAAAAATCATGGATAGCCAAGGTGGGAAGAATATTACATCAATCATCTATCATTGTGTTGCAAAAACACAGCTGGACAAGAGCTTGCTGTATACCACCAACTATCAGGAACCAGTGAAGGGTTATTAATAAATCCTGATAACAATGAGATGGGGGATTTAATGGGCAGAGAAACATATATTAAAAGTCCTTTATAGGGCTGCACCCAGTTATTTAGCACGTGTGGCTGCCAATTGACAAGTGAGCTGCTCTCATAGCCTGCTGTGATGCTCTCACAGGAATGTGAGAGGTGTCTGGACAGAATATCCCCAACACCCATGTCAGCTACACACTGTTGAGAAGTGGTGATTGGTGCCATGTAGTGCATTAATGCATTTGGATGCTCTTGCCTGGAGCATGGGCAAATGTAGGCACCAGCAGAGATTACGGTGTTACTTTAGGGCATAGCATAAAATCCGTGGAAACAAGCTGTTGAGTGTTTTTTAGCAGCCTTGTTCCAAAGGGCCAAGGCAATGCAGCAGGCAGAATGCTAAATCTGTCCTCCCACAAAACCCTGGTTTTTGTACAGGCAAGGAGTCATTTACTGTTTCTCTGAAGAGTGATGGTAAACAGAGACTCAATGCCAGCTGGAGTGTATGCAGACAATTCTGCTTTCATATGAAAGGTATGAGGCTGGCCTGAACCACTTGACTCTCTGGATAGAGGACAAATCTCCCTGCTACTAACTTCCTGTTGGCTTCCTGCATCTGAAAATGTCTCCTTCTGGGCAGTAAAGTCAAAGCTAAGTGGCAAAAACCAGGAAAAATACTCCTCCTGCTCTCCCTGAATCTGTGAATTTCTTGCTGCACCACTTGGGTTTGTTCAGAAGAGAGCAACCAGCTTCTGGTCACCCCATACCTAAACAGGCTCCATTCCTGTGGTAGCACTATGGTCTTCATATTTGCATGCAGTTTAGATTAGCTATTTTGTGATAAAATCCTTCTGTCAGAGTTGGGAGTAAGGGAGGAAATCCTATCTTGTTGTTTTGCCTCTGCTGAACATGTTTCAAAAAAAAGAAAAAAAGAAAAAAAGAGTTTGTGACAGAAACAGGAGAGGGAGGACCAGCATTGATTACTGCTAGGGAAAAGAGCCTTTTGTTGGCTAAACTCCATAATGAATTATACACTCCTCTTCCCACATTAAAGACCATACTGTCTTTTGATGTGATGCCTGTGACCCCAAACTTGAGTGCAGATGTCCCTCCTTCTCTTCCCCTGAGTGATAGCAAGGATGGGCTGCATCCTCCACAGGTGCAGATGGTGTCTGAGTGGCTTTTTGGGATCTGCACTATGCCCACTGACAGGAGTCAAGCCCAATATTTTAAAAATGGAGATCTTTCTGTATGAGACACTAAATTGACTATCTCTTCGATATATCCTTGAGATGGACCTACCAAATGTCTTATTTCTGAGTAAATCCTAACAAAAGCCTGACAGAGAGTAGAAGCTGGGGTCTAATACTGGGCATTTTCTAAGTAAAGTTTTGCTGTGGGTGGTTTGGTTCCACTTTGAAGGGGATTTCCCCTTCTGTTTCTTCAGTATCTCTAGGGTAAGGGGAAGAATATGCTCCCTGATGTGCATTTTTTCCTGCTGCTATTTCTGACTGTGCATGGTCTACTTCTTCACAATGACCAGGCCAGGGTGTTTAGTCAGTGAACAGTCCAATATGGGAGATTAAACAGATTTCCCTACAGTGAAAGAACAATGATTGTGTGATCATTCAGTAGCTGTTTGGTTTTTTAGTTTCATGTATCATAAACACAGACCCATAAAGTTCAAAACAAAAATCTGGCTTTGTGCAACCCACTGATACAGCAAAGAGGTCCATTTGTGAAGAAGAAAATACAGAGATTTACTGTGTATATTGTGGAGAAATAGGGCAGTGTGACATGAAACCCAGCATCAAAGTTAGGGGAGGAAATCTCAGGCACAAACATCAGCTTCGTGCTTCATCTTCATGCCATACTTAGGTAGCAGCCATTAGATATTTACACGTGGGATCTGAGAGCCCACTCTGTAGATCTTGTTGGGGTAGATGCAAGGATGAGCCTTAGGGATTAAGAGGGAGAAAATCTTCTCCAATAATAGGAAGCCATGGAAGAAAGGATGGAAAAATGAATCCCTTCATCTTGAGCTTTACCACTCCTACCCTTGGGATGGCTGACTATGAAATTATGCTTGTCCTCCTCGTTTTGCTTTTCCACCTACAGTTTTGTGCATGTGGGGGAAAAAAATGGCCATCTGAAAACCCGCAGAAGCACAGCTCCTTCCACTGATCCATGCTCTTTCCCATGATCCATGCATCTGCACTGCACAGTTCCTAACTAGAACATCCTCATGAGGACTGTGGCAATTAGGAATTAATCTTTGAAACAGGAAAATATTTTCCACCAACCTATCAAATCCTGAACGTGAACTAGTCAATAGGTAGAGAGAGTTATTTTGATGGCCCCTCTGTTCCTGTTTGCCCTTCTCAGGATATAGCTAGCACAGAAGAAAATCATGGATCCAGGAATCAGCCAAGTCACTCCTCTTACAGAAATTGAAATTTCTGTCCCTACAGTGTAAAAAACATGAGAGGAAGGAGTGCATACTCTTGGGTTTTCATCCCAAATCATTTAGGGATATTAGGAATTATACTGTAAAATCATTGGGACTGGAAACACATGAGCATTCTCTGCAGTGGACCTTACTGACTAATAATCTTCCTTTACCTGAGATGCAATATAACATTAATAATACAGCTTTGTTGATAAACAAAATCATAACAAATATGTCCATGTACTGAAATAACAGGGAAAATGACGCTTGTGCATATGGAGTAAAGCAGACATGCATTGCAATTTATATCTCAGCACTGTTACTGCCCAGAGAAATGTACTTATATTTAATCCAGCTCTGGTGCACATGACAAGCATTCTGCAGCTGTCAGTGATGTTATGTACTGTAAACTCCAAACAACCATTGTAAAACTGTACTCATTATAAGAAGTAAAATACGGTACCTGAACCTTAACTGAAATATTAAGAATAAAAATGGATAACATGCATCTTGTTTGCTGAGCAATTATTCCAAGGAGGAGACTGATTGCATGTTTTGCCTCACTGACTGAGTGGCAGAACAGGTATTTGCATGCAGTGTCTCTGACCTGAGAGAAAATGTCAGAAACTTTTTAAGTTTTATAAGGAGAAATAAAAGGTTCTTTGTGGTTTTTTTTTTTTTTTTTTTTTTTGCTTTAACTATAAGGTAAAATTCTATTGTCTGTGTTATTTCTTAGAAAAAGAAGAATCTCAGAAAATTTAAATGTAATTTATTGAATTAGAATTCTGTATAATAAACTTGAACATGATCCATTTTTTGAATGTGTATGAGGCTTTATTGATAGGGCTGTTAATGAAAACCCTGACTCTGTGTAATGGGCATGTAGATGATGCAGTAGTGTTTAGTTTTACGGAAATCTTTGGATCTAGAATGCTTGAACTGCTTAGGTTTTATGTGTGCGGAAAATGCATGAAACACTTCACTTTTCCCTGTGTGGAATTCTGGGCTTCCATCTACTTCTCAGCCATCAGCAGCGTGTACCAGACAAGCTCTGTGCATATCCCCGTGCTGGCAGCCTGATTTCATAAAGTCAAGGAATTATTTGGGGTGGCAGATCCAAAGAAAAAAAATAAAGATCATCAAGTTCCAATCACCTTGCCATGGGCAGGGACACCTTCTACCAGATCAGCTTTGTCAGAGCCTCATCCAACTTTGCTTTGAACATTTCCAGGCATGGGGCACCTGCAACCTGTCTGGGTAACTTGCCTCACCACCCTCACAGTAAGAATTTTTTTCCTAAAAATCTAATCTACATCTTCCCTCCTTCAGCTAAAAGCCTTTTTCCTACCACTACATGCCTTTACAAAAAGTTCCTCTCCAGTATTCTTATACATCCTTTCCTTCAGCCTCTCCTTTGAAGAGCCCTCTTGTCTAGGCAAAAGTGTTGAGACAGTGTGTTCTCCCCAGGAATCAGGATGAATTGGGACAAAGAGCATCTTAACTGTACAGTTTCAATGGCAATGCACCCTGAAGCCTTTAAAGTTACTTTGGCAAAGCTTCAAAAGCTAGAAATATAAACCCCCCAAAATGGCATAACAACAGCTGATTTAAAGGATTGCCTATTGCTCCCCATGAGATCTAAATTCTACTGAATTCAATAGTGACTTTTCTTGTGGAAAATGTTTCGGACTTTTTGTAAACTTAACCCCAAACGTGCTTCAAATCAGGACCATTTTACCCAGGGTCAGATAGTGTGAGGCAACTTTCCTTCTGCTCCTTGAAAAGGACTGTTCACATCTGAAGGAGCAAAACCATTGAAAGCAGGAGAGAAAAGCATATTTCCAGTGTTCACTCTCTTCCAAACCAGCGAGATGGAGCTGGCAGATTATGGTGGGAGTGTTCATCTTGTGGCCAGTGTCTCACATGCCATCTGCAAGCTGGCTGCTGTCTCCATGGCAATGGGCAGCTCAGCTTCTAACTTTTCAACATGCAGAAAAGGAAATCACATTATTTCCTACTTGATGTAATGGCTGTCTGGTTGGACGTTCATAGCTAATAAACAAAAAGCTTTAGGTCAGGTGTTTCCTGGCAGCTAATGGCCACCTGTGCTAAAAGCTGCCAGTTGTTGCAGTAATTCCTCAGATGATAGAAAATGGTCTTTACGTCAGTCATTGTGGCATCAATGCAAAAGTTTTCCTTCACATGTAATCAGCTTTACGACACTAATGCCACTTCTGAGTGAAAACAGGAGTTGCCTGGTAAGTAGAGAAATGCAGTGTACACAGCCAAACTGGTACTTGCAGAGAAAAGATCCAACTTGTGTGAACTGCCAAGCACCAGTGAAAGGAAGAAATAGCATTATTTTTCTTGAAAGACTGCACTATATCCTTTACAACTTGGACTTTCTCTGAGGAGCCTGGGAAGAGGGAAGCACAGGACCCCACTTCAACACATTCATTCCACTTCTACAAAACTATGGATAAAGTATGTTTCCTGCCAGGATGTGAGAAGCCATAAAAAAGCAAAAGCCTTCCTGGCAGGCAGTGTATGATGTTGGTAAGTGCACAAGTATGAATTTGTACTCAGAAGACATTAAAATGACTAGGGTCATGTAAGTGTTCACAGTTGCCTGAACCACGTTTCTGGCTGTACCATTTTGTAGTGATAACATCTCATAAGAGCCCTGAGCTTGGTACACATCAAAAGGAATCTATTTTCAAGCTTTATTTCGTGCCTAATCTTTGCTCTCCCATGCAATCTATAAATGGCAATTGATTTGTACATGGATGAGAATTTGTAATAAAGAATTGCAGGAATACGTTCTTTCTTCTCCAAACAACTTTCTTCTGCCTTGGTGAGGAAAATGTTGCACTTAAATTGAGCAGTATACTTAACAGAGGCACAGTGTGGTGGAACTTCCAAGCTCTGACTAACCAGAAGATTAGAAAAGAGGATCATAACCAGCACTCCAGCAATTTTTAAATCTGTGTGCTGATCGTTGCTATTGAATTCAGAAGCTATTTATGCCTCAAAAAAATGCACATTGCGCTTGCAACGTGGACCAGATACTGGAAAGAAGATACTTCCTGTGACCTCTACAGCTGTTTGACAATTAGTGGTTGCAGAAAAGCCAGGAGAAACCACTGGGTCTGGCATGTGTCTGTGTCATCTGAGCTGAGTGCTGGAGGAGACCCCCTCAGTTAGAACAATGATTTTCAGCTGTATCTTCCAAACAGACATCCAGGCTTACATGTCCTTGTGTCCCCAGGAGGAGGCAGCAGCAAAGCAGGGCAGGTGTGCTGTACAGAGAAAAGAGAAAGGCAATTCACTTATTTCTCCTGGTTCATGCTTCTCCTCAAAAAAAGTCCACAGAGATTCTTTTCCACAAATAGAGGTAGTGCTGATTATTTGCGTTAATAGGCAGCTAGTGTCCTCAGGCAACCACTGAAGGACATGGGATTCAATGGGAATTTTATAAAAATTATATATTTTTATAATATATAATATTATGTATATTTATAATTTTTATAAAATATAATTATGTATTTTATAAAAATATAACACCATCAGTCTGGGATGCAGAAGATGCCTTGGGAAGGTGAGGAACCCACCAGTCCTACAGTTTAGATACCATATGTCTGCCTAAAACAACCCCAGAAAATACAGGATGCTACTACTGGCCCTACCTGCACAGTATAATATTCATCATTTACGTGCACGTGTGAAAGGAAGAAGGAGGGCCAGTGTCACAGCAGGCAGTGGTGGTCAGGGTGGTCAGTGCTGGGATGTCCCCAGAGAAGTGTCCTGAAAAAGACATACCTGGTCTCACAGGCATGTCTGCAACAGCCTAGTGATTCCTGTTCAGTCTAGTGATTTCAGCTCAGCCCAGTGATTCCAGCTCAGTTGTGAGCTGAGCCTTCAGGGTGGCACAAAAGGAGAGACGGGGTCTCAGTCTGGAGGTTCCTCAGAGCCTTTATTCTGCTGCTTCCTCAAAAGGCTCCAGAGGCAAAGAATCAGAGAACCATCGAGAGCAGGGACTTATATAGGAAAGCCAGGGGGTGGGGTTACACAACTTGGCCAATGGGGTTGACGATTGAGAAATGAACCAATGAGGGGAAGGATCGAAAATGGACCAATCAGGTAGGGTAAAAAGGAATAAGTAGGGAAAGAGCCAATGAGGTATAAATGATTAACATATCAACCACAAAGCCTCATGGGGGGAACATACTTGCTAACCCTGAGGGTGAGAACATCTCCCAAGGTTTCTCCCTTAGGGTACCCACCACATCCTTGGACCCTAAGGGTTGCTCTCTCTCCAAGGGAGAGTGTCTACATTACTGACTGGCCTACCAGCCTCCACAGGCCAGCAAGGATAGAAGTCATGAAGGATGGAGAAGACAATCATATCAGCACTACTCCTTGATCTCAGGCCTCTTCTCTAGATCTAACAGTTTCTTTATCATTTAAATAAATGCACGAGTATTCACTTGCATTTTAGCCAAAGGTGATATAGCAGGCAAAAGCCTTCCATCTGAGAGTTTTGAGCAGCAAAGGAGTGGTCTTTATTTTTGTATACAGAACGGTAGGTCCAAAAAAAGAGGAACAATCATGGGAGAAAAAAGGGAACAGAATGATGAGGTAGCCACACAGGCTGATGGGAAACAGCAGGTAATTTGAGAAGAATTTCATTACACAGGGCAAATTAAAAGATGGAACTTGCAAAAAGAAGTGAATAAAATGACAGTGATGAAAGAATTAGAAAATAAATAAATTAATTAAAAGGCAGAGGTAGATGGAAGTAAAATATTGCTTTCATCACCTAGTGCAAAATGTGTATTAATGTTTCAATAAAGGAACTAAGGGTGAAAGAACAACATCATACCATAATTTTAAATTAATCAGAGATCTCTTGCAGCAAATTCACATACATATATATGTATATAATGTTGGTGTATGTAACAAATACGTGGAAATCCACTCCCACTGCAGAAATTCCTTTCAGATTTATCAACTTCTGCAGAATTGCTTCAGTCTGTCTTGTCCTTATTAACAAGACAGACACTTATTAACAGTGTCTCTAAT
Organism: Chamaea fasciata; assembly: GCF_029207755.1. Classification (NCBI taxonomy): domain Eukaryota; kingdom Metazoa; phylum Chordata; class Aves; order Passeriformes; family Sylviidae; genus Chamaea; species Chamaea fasciata. Next base: position 1,754,209 of record NW_027094089.1, on the reverse strand, counting down.
GCTCTGTTTCTGAGGTGAAAATGGAAAGGGGAACAGCATGTGAATCATAATGTCTTTCGAAATCTGCTGATGGCCTGAAGAAACACTAGAAAGGTACAAACTAGCTGCATTCTGACATCTGAAGTTAATAGTCTGCATCTTATTAGAAATAAGTACAATATAAAATTAAATATAATACCCCATTATTATGAGATTTACTGAATGCATAATTAAACTACTAAAGAATTTCTCTATCTGCCACACTGCTTTGCAAACTCCAGAAGATTCTTTATGAAGACAGAAGAGGCTGCAAGTGGAATGGATTTGATACCTGCCTGCTTACCAGACAAAGTCTGGCAATTTTTGTCATTGTGCAGTGTAGTGTACATAGATACATAGATATCTTCTTAGTATAGATACACCCATTGGAAACCGTGATCTTGAAAAGACAGAGTCACACATTTCTGCAAACTCACACTCCTTGTGTCCTTTAGGGTGATGAACCAGATACCTTTGCAGGGAGATTTTAAAATACAGAGAAACCTACTCAGACATGACATCTGGTTTTGTTTCCTCCACACAAAAAAAACCAAACAAAAAACAAAAAACCCCCAACACCCCCCCCCCCAAAAAAAAAAGGGATTGAAAAGGTCATCTAATGGAGGTTTATATCATCCCACTGACAAAATGATTGAACCAAATTATAACAGTTATTACGAAAGTATGAGGTGAAGAAGTGTCAATGTTGTGTAAAAGACCTATGTGCAAGTTATTCAAAGTGGAAATTTTGACTGAAAAAGTAACTATGGAAGGAACATAAATTCTCAGAAGTGCTTAGTGGTAACTGGACTTCATGTACCTCTTAACTAAAAAAAGCTCAGGCCATGCAAAAGTTCTTCTCATGAACATCTTACAAATGAACTTATCCAAGGAGAAGAAAAGGAGTGCACCTGCAAAAAAGTAATTCCTGCAATTGAGACATTTGGGTTTATTCTATGTGAAGACAGAGGTGGTTGGGCCATCTGTGCTGCACAAATAAAAATCAATCCTAAAGTGCAAGAATCCGACAGCACCTTTAAAAAAGAAAGTCTTTTTATTCTTTGGAGACCAAAGCTGGCCTCAAGCTGTATAACCTAATAAGTATCATGCACTACCTAATGGGCAAAATTGTGAATGAAAATCTGAAAATCCTTCAAGTCACTGTGCAGTGTTTCTAGTAGCACGAACATCCTTCTTTTTTCCTATCACAAATTGATAGCATCAATTTCCCAAAGAAAAGTAAGTAATGAGTCATTTTGAACAGCAGGTAATGGCAGTACTGGCCTTTATTCTCACTTGTGCCAAAATCCCTTTCACACCAACCTGGGAGACTAGAGAGTCCTAAAAGCAGCACTTCACCAGGTGCTGAGCAACCTTAATGAACATGAAAATCAAACCCATTACTTGAGAGAGGGTATAACAAAGTGTCTGGATGCCAATAACCATCACACAGGTGCCCCACTCTCTGGGAGACAGAAAGAGACTCATCAAAGTAACTAGGAAGGGAAATTATTCCATTAGCTGCAGAAATCAGGGAAAACCACTTCCAAGAAAGGTGGCACTCTGTACTTGGAAGGAAGGAGAGCCTCTCTCCCTCTCTGCAGTTGGTTCTGCAGACAGTAAAAGGTTGTGGGGGAAAAAAAGAGAAAGAATAAAGGAAAGAATGGGTCTTTCTAAAGCTTGAGCACTCCTCATCTGAAGGATCTACTAACTCTGCAAGATAGTGCCTTGAGCAGGCAAGTGCATCTAAAGATTACTGGAGAGAAGGAGAGGAGAAGATAAAAGAAACAAAGAAGATAAAAGTTGAGAAAATATTACTAGAGGGGATCATAAAGCTAGAGGGGAGAAAGAATCAAAAGTAAAAGGGAGAAAAATGAAAATTAAAAAAGCCAAACCCATAAACAAATAATCCTACAGACTTAAACCAGATGTCTCTAATAGGACTTTGTGCTACAGTGCAGTACAAATCTGAGCCTAAGAGAAAACAAAAACAATACACATGGGAATACTTTCTCTTTCAAATCGTCCTTGTTTGTTACATGTCCTGATTTTACTTCTAAAAAGGGAAACTCTCTGGCTGAGAAAAAGCCTTAAACATTTCTCGACATTGCCATTTACTTTCTCATCTCACATTCCCATTATTGGAGTGTTTTCACTTTGGCTATTGATGTTTTCTCTATCATCAAGCAGCTGCACTGAATGTATCACCTGGGTGGTAGTGACACCCAAAATGCACAGGAATCTCAGAAGAGTATTTCCCATAATAAAGGCACATAGGTATCCTGCACCTCTTGCACTGAAACACTTTGGTTATGCCTTACGCCCAGAGCACAAGGGCAGTAATCCTGGGTAGCTTCAGGAATGCTTTACTAACTGGAAGCTCTGCTGTTCCCTGCAGTCTCCACTGAACCAAGACTGGCTCTGGTCATGCTTCAACACCCTGCTCCACTGCTTGGCTCTACCTACACAGGGGGAAGGTTATTTCAGCCCTGCAGGTTCCTCCAGAGAGAGTGTTCCCAGCCTCTGCCTGGGAAAGATCCATGTCTGACCTTGGAAAGTGCAGCACCCTTCTCCTGTGCTGATTTCCTATTTCTAGGGGTGGCCCAATGCCATGTTTTTTATTCTAGGAGTGATATTCCCCACCTTTGCGAAGGACAGGCATTTAACAGACCATGTGCCTATAGTCTTCTCATGGTCTACCGTGCTCCTGACATACCTCCTATGACATTTTAGCTCCTTTTCCCTCAGATTCAGTGAAGCAACTCATGTGTCTGATCTCAAAATCTTGACACAATATAAAGGGATAGAAAAGGTTGCAAGCTAAAGGGGAATTCTACGTATTTCTGAAATGGTAGAAGCTATTGTTTTGCATAATGCCTACCCAGTTGATGCAGCAGATGGAAGAAGGGAAAGCAGGTTACATGCCTACAGTGTTAGTGCACTGACAGGCTTTGCTCTGCCAACTACCTAAATGACTTGCCATGCCTTTGTTAGAGTGGTTTCTGAGAGGATGTGAAATTGCAGTTTAGACTGTGATTTATGAGTGCTTTTCATGTCAGAAGAGTGTGCTGAAGCACAAGTTTATCTGCAGGTACCAGCCCTTGACTTATAAAATAATTGTTTTGTAAAAAGCAAAATGTTTATCATTTGGATATAAAAGTAAGCCTTGATCAGAATCTCCTAGTAAGAAGCACCTTGAAAAATCACATTATTTGTATAATCATGTTATTTGCCACTCCGTGACTGTAAAACAAAGAAAATCCAAATAAAATTTCTCTGCTTTATTTGCTTCCAAATTAATTTCACCAGTTGCTATTTTATGACCTCATATTCTCAGCTTTCACACCAGAACTTGTGAGACTGGGGCATCTTAATTTCATTGATGCATACTTAAGATCAGATCTAGGAACATCGGAAACTAGGTGTTGAGTTCCTGCAAGCATGTGCCTCTTAAGGACACTCCTGGGAATGCTGAACCTGAACAGTCAATACTGCTTTCAGTTCCACTGGGAATCCTGGGCTGGATTTGAAGAACCAACATTTTTGAAATCTGCAGTTTACCACCAAAGTCAGATTTTTCTGTAAAATATGCATGATCCATGGACTTGTACCTGTTTCACTTCAGGCCACACATAAAAAAAAAATATTCTACAGTATTTCCTAATACAAATCAATAATTACTTCAGCAAACCTTTTAATTTCAAAGACAGATATAAGATTAGGGAGGGACAAAGCTGCATGAAATGGGCTGAGAAACAGAGTTTACAGCAGAGTAGCCGAACACACACTAATATTAATATACTGTTGGTTTATACCTGACAGACTTTGTAGCTATGCACATAAAACAAACCAAATTTAAAGCTGTGAAGCTCTAACTAGCCAAGGGCCAAGCTGTTTTACAATTGTCTTGCTAAATATTTTCTAAAAAACACCCCACTCATTTCAAATCTTGACAAGTCTACGTACAGCTAACTTAAACAAGAAGAAAATGGTTTTACCCACCTTGAATTTCTGCTTCCCAGGAACCCCACATCCTTTCCAGTGTCCTGTCCCATAATCACACCTACCCTTTCCCTTCTCTAGGCTGTGGCCCCTATTCTAGCTGACTACCACAGTGCACTACAACAGGTAGAGGAGCCTCATCCCCATCCAAGGGGTGGTAGTGCAGACATGGGGATGCAGCTGCAGGGCCTTAGGTCCAATCTCTGCTGTCACATCTGCTGGTTATTGCCCATGATGCCTTAAGTTTTATCTTTCATGTTTTTCAGATTCTGTGCTGCCTAGGGGTGTAGTTCTGAGCCTCATATTAAGTGCTGGTAAGCTCTCTTCACAGAGTAGGCAGACAAAACAAATTCTTTTCCGGATGAACACCAAGGACAACTTTCAGGCCCAAAAGCACAAACAAGGGTGGGCTGCAGGCAGGAACAAGAAGAATGGGACCTCACAACTTGGAACTGTAATTGGACAATTAAACCCCAACATGCAAATGGACCAAAACTTCTAAAAATGTAAGTCCTCGTGACTGGTCAGCCATTTTGTGACCATTTTGGGTCCACCTTGGGTGTAGCCCTGGTCAGGCTCTTGTCCTGCCCAAGGTGTATCCTAGAGGCCTTTCAACAAATACCAACTTTATTCTCTAACTCAGTCCAGTCTCTGTTTCAGGCCAGCCTTCCCAAGGCATCACTCAGAACAAGGACTTGCAAACTCCATGATGAGGCTCCTTGTCTGAGTTGTTAAGATTTTTGTGCTTCCCACAATGAAAACAGATTAACAGGTAAATGGGCTTTTCATCCCATCCCAAAACATGTTTATCAGCATGTTCATACACGATCTGTGTGAAGAAGCAGGGAGATGAAGGTTGCTTCAACTTGTCCCAGTAAGTTTCAGTTGTTCTGGTGCATTTTGGATGCAGCAAAAACACTTGTACATCTTTCACCCGCACCTCAGTAAACTGCTGTTCATTTCAATTATACACTCCTTTTGTGAGATTAGCTGAACAATTACAAAGAAATCTGTGCTTGCCTGGAGTCAAGATCACCCACTAGCACTGAAATGGGGGTTTGGTAGGTACCATTGCCTGCTTCACCACAAGAGAAGCATGACCCAAGGACTCAGTGCCTTCTGTCTCGCTTGCTCACAACCACCATTTCCTCCTCCCTTTCTAGATCTCTGCTGTCAATCCACATCACCTGACGGCAACCGTGACAAATTGCCACCCTGGGACAAGGGGCTCTGTTGCCCCAACTTTGCCTGCTTTTTAGAGTTTGCATTTTGTTCTCACACAGCTTCAAGAAAACAATGTATATTTTTAGAATTTATCCTTTAGTTTACATATTTCTCCTCTGGGAGGAGAAAGGTGACTGATGGTGGTCTTCACCAAGGAGGTCAAAGAGGTGGCAACCTATGTAGCCAATCTTGTGCCTTCTGAAAGAATTGTATATAAGATGGGGTCAGAAAATTAAATATAGAACTTTCCTGCTGACCTTCTTGCTGCCTGCCTCATTCTTTCGTGTCCGTACCGGTGACAGGGCTCAGGCATTTCATCAAGGGTGGTAATATACAATGGCCTCTCCCCTCGCCTTTTGTATTTCCCTCACATTACTATTGCCTGCACTGATGCTTTCCATGTCTGCCCTTTCATCTGCACTACTGTCAGCCTTTGCTGACATGGTACCAGCCACACCCCTCCCGAAGCCAGGGCACCAGGTGACTAACCCTTCCTCTCAAGCTGTCCTTGTCAGGGATTTTAAATTCTAATTAAGCATAGCTTCATCAGTTTTCCCACCAGTGAAGGTGCTGTGGCACCAGGAGGTAGGTAGACAATTATAGGGAAGAAATTCATCCTAATTCTGATCCCTTGAAAACACTGCTCCTGTTTTCACTATGCGTCACATCTAGCTCCTTTGTGTGTGTTTTTAAGATGTCCCCCTAAATAAAAAACAAAAACCTCTGGGATTAAATCATCCTGCTTTTGCAATCCTTCAGCTGCCGTACTGCCACTGAAGTCAGCAGGTCACACTTCTTTATTCCCACACAGCAACTCAGCAGCAACAACCGAGCCAAATGAAGCTTCCCTAATCATTTGTTTTCTGTGGTCTAACACCTGCCAAGCATTTGACCACAGATCTTGGGCTTGTGTCTACAGCCTCCAGGACCCTGAGTTGACTTGCCTCCAGCTACTAGCTGAGACTGCAGCAGCTCAGCTGGCATGGGCAGCACAGGCACTGTGCACCCATTTCACTGAGGACATAGGCACAATAAATTCCTGTTGATCTTTTTATAGGTCTTAGGAGAAAGGGGAATCCACTGAGCAACTGATTTGTTTTTGCAAAAATATGTAACAGTTCTTTCTGTCATTTTTGTTGCATTTCCTAAATAATGATATTTCCATTTAGGGACATGTATAGAAACACTGACATATTGAAGGTGCTTCTGGAAAACAGGAGACCTAGAATAGACATTTTGAAAGGCACATCAATCTGCCAAATGTATGAAGATGAACTGTGAAGGAGTAAGCCATTTTAAACTGATTTTAAATAGTTTCAAAGTCAATGGAGCATACTGCAAAAATCAGCCCTCTAGCTTTATAAGCACGAGGTTCTCCATCACCTCCACCCTGGCTTGCACAGAGCATGGCTCAGTCTTTCCTTGAATGAAGCCAAATTAGAAATTTCACACCAAGAGCAACTAAGGCACTTCTGCCCCAAATCAGTCCAGGAGATGGGAGCAGAGAAAGCCCAAAGCAAAAACTCCACCACCCTGAAATGTACATGCTGTGTATGTGGGTCCTTGGCACCAGCTGTTTCATTTTGTAGAACCTCTCTTGGAGCAGAAGAAGCAGTCTACAGCATCACACAATGCAAACACAGCTTATTTCAACCTATTCCATTATTCTGGAAGCTTAGAGTATAAACTGAGCAGTGCAGGAGCAACCCTTAGCATCTGCTTTCCACGTGGGGAGATACAGATAGCTCCACATCTTGTATCACTACTACCATTTACTAGAATAGCATCCAGAGGCCCTTGAGTGGGATTAGTACCAATATAGGTACTGCTTGGACTTAATAAAGTAGCCCCTAACTCAAATAACAAAGAAAAAATGTATACTGAGGTACAGCCTATTTGCAAAAGGAGCAAGACAGAGGTTACTGCTGTGGTTATACACTTTTACATAAATGGGGTCACAAGTGAAAAATTCCTTTGGTCTCATTCTCACCCAGATTCATGTTTACCACTAAACTGCAAATCTGGCAGTGTTAGCTGATCTCAGCTGAAGCCAGCCCTGAGAATGCAAAAATGCTGGAGGTCAGGAGCCAGGTGGGATGGAAAAGTGGGCAGGGAAACCTCTTCCAGCCTTCCTCTGCCAGCTGCTGCTTCTGAAAGCCTCTGCCAGGAGACCCATGCCTTTCCTAGCTCTAAATCCACCCCTGACAGCAACTGAATGTCTTTGATTTGTATGAATAAATTTCAAAATGTCCTGTGATTACAGCTTCATAATATTCTGGAAGCAGATGGCAGGCACAGATGACACTGACAGTAGTTGTAAGTGCAAATAGGAGGTGGCAGAGAGGAGTGAGGAAAGACAGAGTTAGTTTAGGAAAACTACGAAAGAAAAAGAGCTATTACTTTGAAGATGCAACCAAATAATGAAAGCAGGTAGAGAGGATTCAATTGTCACTAGGAGAGAAATACAGAGCTCTGCTTCTTGAACTAGTACAGTGCGTGCTTAAATGTCTTACTAAAAAGAGAACACAGAGAGAGAGAGAGAGAGAAAAAAAGAAGTTAATACATTCAACTGCCCTTGACAAATAGGACCAAAACTGTGCTCTCCCAGGAAATACACAGCACTATACATTTCAGAAACTAGTACCCATCACCTGGGTAAACACACACCCTTAATCCTAGCTCCCTCCTTACTTCTGGACCAGGTGATTAATTTCACCAGCCTGAGATAAAGCTCTTCTCTAAATCATCTTAGGAAACAAAGTATTTATCTGCCAGTCCCATCAAAGTTTTAAAAATCATTATACCCTCACTGCAAACCTTGATGTGATGTTTACTTTTATGAAGATGCAAGTGGGAATGAGCAACCATCCATAGTACTAAATTAAGTTCTTACAGCGTCTCTTCAGAATACATTCTCTCACTCCAGGCAGCAAGAGGAGATTATTTTCTTCCTTGTACAATCTAAAGAATTCAGCAATAGAGAGGAAATCTCCTGGAAGACACTGACTGCATCTTTTTTCCTCTCCTCACCACCTCCCCTTCCCAGATTTTTTTTTAAACACAGCGTACATCAAAGTAAAAACTGACATGCAGTTCCCTGAAACTCTTCTACAGATTTTTGATTTTGGAAATTTCGTTTTCTACCTTATGATGATCACAGGAGTGAAGATAAAATGCTTGTTTTGGGGTTCGCCGTAGACAGAGATGTAATAAACACTGTAACTTTCCACTGCAATGGAACAAACTCTTTTGTAGATAGGCACAAAGGGACTGTGTGGATTAAATTATATCTGAACACTTAAATATTAATAAAGATGCTATATGGTGAGTGTATGGAAGAGTGGAAAGAGGGAAAAAGAGAAGAAAAGAGGCATAGGTGGCTTAGCCAGTGAAGTCCTCACTTCTACTATAAATGCAGTTTCTCAGTCCCACTGAGCTGCAGCTGTCCATATGCATGTGCACACATATACACACACACATAAAATCCCAATTATTAACAAATAATTCATCATATTCTGCAGCTTTTTCTCAGCCGATTGCCAAGTGTGAGTCAGCACAAAGACTGAATTACACCTGCCTTTCACCAAAAAGTTTCTTCTTCCAGGTGAACAAAGCAAGACAGAGATAATTTCAACCATGCCACGCTGTTCTGGATTACTTGTTTGTCTTTTCTCTTTTAGGGATGGTGGTGTTCAGAAGGGACACCACTGAGGCTGATTAATTCACCTTACTTCCAGCTGCTAAGTAGAAAAAAATAGCTTTGTGTTGCCCAGATTTTCCTTTCATGAAGTTTATAAAATACCAAAGTGCATCTATATGTAAAAATGAGAAGGCCACCAGCTCAACACCTCTGTCTTAGACACTAATCTTTCCCGCCAGGATGGCACACCAATCTTGCACACCAGGTTTGCACACCAAATCCATGAAAGATGCTGCTCAGCTTTGTCTATCAACAACATCCAGTGCTTTGTCTGCCTTTTAAAAACAACTATTTACTTACTTTGGTGTCTTGTCATGCAGGTCTGTCCTCAGTGGATATGGCCTTCCTCTGCCTATTCAGGGTGGGGAGGAATTAATCCCAGAGATGTTGTGGCAGAGCACAGAGAGGTCTGGAAGTGGCTGTGTCCAGGACACTCCTCTCCTGGTGTGGGCTGTGGCTGGGATCAGGACATTCCTTTCCTGTGCAGAGCCACTCATCATCCACTGTCATGCTCTTTACCTGCTCTGTTTTGCCCAGTTAGCCCAGTCAGATAACAAAAACATCACTGGGCCACTGACAGTGCAGACAGCAGACATCTGGGGTACAGTTTCCTCTATACTCCAAATGTGCAGAAGATCAGAGCCCATCAATCCCTGAGAGCAGAGGGCAAATTTCAGGACAGGGTAGAGCAAGGCTAGGCAGGGTGATAACATGGAAAGGTAAGCTTGGTAAGGTTCTCTTTCAAGGCTGTATGCACTAGGATTCATGACAGGCTCATTTTTAGTACCAGGAGCTGGCAGGGATGCTGATCTCTGAAGTGAACACTCTGTAAGATTCACTGCCAGAGGTCTGATGGGCATGCATTACCTAGGTAACATGGGGGCAATTATGGGCTAGCTTCCCACCTTGTCCATTTCACAACTCACGACCTTTTGGGGATTTAGTGATACTACCTAAGCATCTTCGTAGAGATACGTAGCACTTGCATGGTGTAGGCTTGTTGTTCTGCAAGACTGGATCCCTTCAACGTGCAGTTTAGCTTGGCTGACAGCCACTGCAACCTGTGCTCAGGCACTGTGGGTGACCCATCTTGGCATTTTGCCGGTATCTTTGAAGGATTTAGGTTATGGTGGATTGATTTTATTTCTGTAGTTTATACCCAGGCATTGACCTTTGGCTGTTGGCAGATTGATCCCTTCCCAACAGCTTTGTTCATCCAGCATTCAGACTTATATCATGACAGCAAAGGTTAAAGGACCTTTCTTACAGTTATGCTTACAAATAGCAATATCGTAAGAAGGCAAGGGCACACTGAAAAAACCTGAATCAACCCCAAATGCAGCCAAGTCTTTCAAACAGCAAAACCTACTTCCATCAGAGATGATGACAGCCCTACCTGGTGAAAAAGCTCTCTGTTTCACCTACACCAGCTTCTCTAGCATACCCAGTCACATTGTGACAGTGGTGGGAAGGAAGAGATAAAGTCCATTTCAAAATGGATGTATTTGTATGATTTTAGCAGCTACAGAGCAGGCAAATTTAATAAAGTGTCACATATTGCCTTGCTGAAATGTTGGGAATACACCGTCCAGATTGTCAGAGCCAAGAGTTTGAGTGTGAATCATCCCCTTCATCAACTCCCCTGGGAATGCAGCATTACCTTGCAAAAATTGGCAACGTCACCTACCCTGACTATTCCAGGGTATTGGAACTGGGGTTTCTACTTGGACAGTAGAAACACAGAGAAACTTAAACACGGAGAAAAAGAGATTGTTTCTGGGTGACCAAGAGCTGTTCAATGCAATTTAGAGAAAGCATTGAGTGTACTGGACCTTTGCCACACAGAGGCTTAGGCTGCTTCTGAAACACCATAGTTCAGTTCAATTTGTCTTGGAAATAAAAGGTTATGATTTTACTTCAAAATAATTGGACTGCAACTGCTAGTGATTCAGGAGCTGTTTTACACACAGCCCAGCGGTCTATGACACAGCTGAGCTGTCCATGGGTAAAGAATGGGATGGATAGTTACAGAAGGTCATCTTATTAGCCCTCCCATCAATAAATTCTACCGACACAAGTCATCCTTAGCCTACGCACATTTAGATTTCCTACATCTTTATTTCAGTTACGAATATTATTTTGCTACAGAACAAATACTACGTAAATGTCCTTTCCATAGCATATAGCCTGATAGCTAATTGGGCTGAAGCAGCTTAATGAAGTTTTAAGTGTAAGTGCTGCCTTTTTGTTGCCTAGCAAAGCCTTGTGAATAGAAGAACTCTCCAAGCACAAACATGGCCATGGATCAGGCAGCCCTGAGGAGTGGTGTCAGCCTAACACTTAAGGGAATCCAGACCTCAGCCTAGTTACTGTTTTAAAAATGTCTATCTCCACTTCCTGTTACACTGACTTCTGCATCTCTATAACGGTGTGGAAAGACTTTCAAGAGTTTATAATTCAGCCAACACGAATGTTGTAATGTCCTCAGCTGCCTATATCTTTGCTTTCAATGACAACTTCATCTGTGATCTTTGCTTTTCAAAATTGCATTTGTCCTCTTTCCCAAAGATTTTATTTGCAGCCTGTTATGAGTAAACATGGGGAGAAGAACAGATATAAACTGTAAAACGTAATCTTCTGGTCTTTCATCCTGCCTCAAGGTGTGTCTCCTCTACCTACGTGCAGCAGCCTGGATTTCTCACAGTTTATTTAAGGTATGTATGCTGGCCTTCTATTCATATGTAAATCAGCTTCATTGACGTAGTATTAGAGCGTACCTACATTTTTGGTTTATTAGGAGAGCTTAGTTCTAAAAACTTCAATATTAAAATCCCACAGTACACTGCCTACCTGACAGGCAAAAATCTCATGCTGGTTAGTCTAACTGTACACTAATAACAGACATATCCCCTTTACTATAACATACCATTAGAGTTATGATGGAAATTGTCTAGAAAGCCTCTTACTCTCCATTTTCTCGCTTCACCACAGCAGAATAGCAGTACCACCACCTTTTCTTTTGCATGTGCACCCTGTACATTGTATAAAGCAATGGTAGACTAAGAGAAAGGAAATAATGACTAGTTATTTTGGGCTTCATTCATTAGAAGAGTACTACATTGAAAGTAGAATGGAAACCTGGAAACCCTTATTTGAAATTTTATCTTTGTCAGGAATAAATGAATAAACAAGAAAACTTTTTAATGAGAAGAAGATGGCAGGTGGTTCACCATACACATATTTTGCTATCAAAACTACATCCAGAGTCTTTATACAAAGTTATGGAGTATTAGGGCTCCATCTAAGATATCAAATGTTTCTGCTTGTCAGCAAGATGAATCATACTGTGTGTCTTCCTACTCTCGGGCACATTATATGCTCCCATACGCATATGAGCACACACCCCCCTGTGTGCTTTGGACTGCTTAGTTTAGGTTAATCTCTTAATTTTCCACTTAATAGAATGCCAGCTTAGACAAATTTACCATGTTTTCTAGCTGCACCATGTAATTTTATGACAGAAGGAGTTCTTACACATAATAATGCACTTGTAAGGTTTTCAGCAGCCCTTCCTATGTAGTACTCCTGTGTTTAACACTCAGAATTAATTTACAAGGTTTTCACAATTCATCAAGATAAGAAAACCACAAAAATGAGCTGAGCAGAGTCAAGCTCACCCATTTTGGCAAGTTCCTAGACAGATCAGACCTTAGCTTTGAACAAAATCACTTGAATGGCATAAGTATATTCAGAAAAACAGGTTGATAAAATGAGTATATTAACATATTCTGCATACACATATATGATTTTTGTGTTCTGTTATTTTGAGCCCCACAAAGCCAAAATGACATTAAAAAACATACTAGATGGGAATTATGTAAATGCAACTCAACAACAGAGCTGTGATCTATTTATATAGAAATCCAATTTAATTTTAAAAAATAGGGGGAATTGATCATTAAGGACATTTTGCAGTGTCCCTTTCTATCTTGTCACAAGCTCTTGGTGAAGTCACTGCTAACCAATCTCTGAAAACACACCTTCTTATACCCAAGAAGCTGTGCCAACAAATTAACAGCCCTGAAGTATGGTCCTTTCAGGAACTCTCTTTGGACTGTGCAGCTGCCCACAGTTATCAACATGGACCATGGGAAAACAGAGAATGCTCTCAACGTCTTCATTTGAAAGTGAGCTGTATTCTGGAAAACCAAAAAACTAACATTTCACTTCAGACAACTGTCCGTGAAGAGAAATTTAGTGTCAGCATCTCAAAATGCCTGATTGAAGCCACGTTAAAATTGGTCCTGAAGAAAAAGTGACAGTAATTTAAAAAAAAAAAAAAAAAAAAAAAAAAGTAAAGAGATGACATTTTCTTGTTCCTTTTCATGCTAGGAACTTCCATGCCTTTTTACTTCAAATTCAGGAAAAATCATATCTTGGGCTGCAGGTTACTTATTTCCTCGGCCACGCTACTCCTAAAATGGCATGAACTCTCAGGGACACTATACACAAACATCCTTTGTAGAAGTTTTCAAAACACTTTCATTGTGGATCCCTTCCAACTCACCATATCCTATAATTCCCTGATTAACACTAGGCAAGGTGGCTTCACCCACATGTGGCTCCTGCGATAAGTAAACAACCACCAGGTGAATTGAGGTGATCATTGCTAAAGTGTTCTTTATGAATTAAGTCCTTGTCATTGTGCATGTGAATGATACTGTTTACAGTGATGGAAGAGAAAGAAGCCCTTACCCCAAATGTTTTTGCCCTCTGACTCTCACTTACCTGCAATGTTAGCAAAATCTCAATAGCTCACCCAGGTAGCTGGCATAGGGGAGGGCACTCAGCATACTCATTGCCATGCAAAGCATAGTGAGCAGTGATGGTCACCACCAGTTTGGCAATTATTTCTCCATTTTGTCATTTCAATATACCTATGAGGTAGGACAGAAAGCTCTGTGTCCCAACCATATTTATGGGTATTCTCAGCTGTTTGCAGTTATTGTGTAGTTCAGATTAATACTTCCTCCTCTGTGACACAGAAGGAGCTGCATTCTAATACCATCTTTATTTTTTTCTACCAGATCCCATACTTTTGTATTAAAAACCCTCAACTTATAAATCAAGGAAGCAGTGTTGGAGGTCCATAAAATGTGAGACCATGAAAATGTCATCACTATACATTTTATTTTCCTGTCTACTCTTCCTGAATCTTCCGAATGTTGTTAGCTTATTTATGGCTGCATTGTTCATTTGGGATACCTTATTCTTAAGAGGCATTCTGGCCAGGACCTCCAGCTCTATTTTCATGGTTTAGGTTGTATTTGGAATGGTTATTTCAGCTTCCCTCTGCGTAGGCAAGCTTATGTCCAATCCTTAGTGCCTTTGGCAGTCTTAGAGCATGCAATGAATAGTGTCAATCATGTTTTTCCCATGTCTGGCAAAACTCTTACACGTTAGTCACACTATTTCTATGTACTTTATTTTCTTCAATGACCTATGCAATTTTTCCTTTGACCAGAGTAGGCATTATTAAGCTTCACAGAAGATTTTGGCAACAAAGGTCACACTGTACAATTGATATCAATCTAGTTCTGTGTGAATGGGACAAGATTGCATGGATCAGCTTGTCCTGCAAAAAGCTGGAGCAGTTATCACCTGGATTTTTATTTTCTTTTATAATAAAACTTGTATCATTTAATTACAGCCAGTGAATTTTAGTCTCCCATTAATGGCAAGTTAGGCTAGTCCTACATAGGTCCTCTCCTTTAGAATTAGAGCCTGCAATCCATACAATCATAAGTTGTATTGATGTAACCTGTATTGAAATAACATGTTTATAACCTGTAAACCAGGCTGAATGCTTACTTCAGCCTGCAAAAAATAATGACATTTATAACTATGCATTTCAGTAATGAAATAATTAATGTTTCTCTTTTTCTATGGTACTTATCTCAATGATAGCCTGCAGGACTTAAATTTGCCATCTTCATGTCCTTTATAGGCTGAATCCAGACCAACTCGAACAGTTCTGTGATACCCCCATGGCTAAGACAAAATCTTTTCAGATGTATGCTATTGTGTAGTTCAGAGTAGTAACTCACCTTCTTTAACAGGAAATGCCATAGGTTTATTACAATTTATCTGAAGGGCATAAAGTGGTAAAGTGTTCTTTGTCTAGTAGTTGAGGAGTGTGTGTCTCTGTGTGTGTAATACATGTTTTTTTCTGAATTTCTGTAACAGCTGTTGATGGAGGGGAGAATGAAGGGAACAATTGAATCAGACTGAAGGCCTCTGTCCACCCCTTGAAGAGCATTGCCAAAGCATTCTGAGTGACTATTCCAAATTGTGATAGCTGAGATAAATATCCCAGCTTACATCTAACATCTGAAATGGGGGGGGGGGGCAAATAAAATGATGGATAAGTAAGGCCATGGACTCAATAGTAGAAAGGAACTGAAATATAATGATGCCAGAGCCAACAAAGGTTGCAGAAAATTAAGCCAGAATGGAAATAAGAAAGTTATTAATAGATTGTCCAAATGGGGAAAAAAATTCATCCTGATGTTTAGTGTGAGTAGAAGTGTTGTTTGTTTATGAATGCAGTGCTACCTAAGCTATTATCATCAGACAATTTAGGTTTTCCTTTGTTATCTGTACTGTATTAATGTATCTGTACTGTACCTGCGCTAATACTAACTTGCATTTTGGGATAACTCATGAAAGAACAAACAATTTGTTATACACCACTGTAAACTAAAGTATTCAGTGTGCATGCATTTTCTTTCCTCACTGTGAAAATGATAAAGTTGATCCAGTCCTTTCTTCATGAACTGCTGTAATACTCAAAGCAGAAACACAATACATTCTCAAGCATAAGTGTGCTGATAGAAAATGTACCATTTCAGAGTTAGTTCAACAGAATATGTCACCTGGTGGGAGGTGCAAATGCATAAGAAACCATGACAAAGGCATTTGTCACATCATCAGAGCAATGTTTGATCCAGTGCACGAAGTTCTGAAATGCAAGAAGTACACTGCAACAACTAAGCACCCTTTTCTATATGTAATAGAAAAGACATGAGAAAATATTTATATTATTACAACAGAAAATAAGAAGTATTTTATTATGCAGACAGTGACTTCCAATCCTATCAACATTTCACAATGCATGGTGCAATAATGACTACGGAAGAAAAAGGCAGTGATTAAAACAAAAATCACAAGACAGTGGCCAAGCAACATTCAAATGCAAAAGACGGGAGAAGAATGTGCAGACAGAGAAAATGGGCTTCACCCACCCTGGAAGGAGATGGACAGCAGACATGAGGAGGGCTGGCTTGCAGCAGACATTCACTTTCCAGGAAAAATACTAACGGGCAACCTGAAAAACCCTCAAGACTGCAAAACACTCACACCATTTTCTGAAAGACCAAAGCTTCGTATAGCTCTGTGTGGACTTACCCTTGGTATGAACATGTCCAGCCCTCCCAGAACATGCAAAGGAAACAGCTCACTTAAGACAATTCATGATGCAGGCTCACATTTTTTCCTTGCAGCATTGTGGAGGCCAGTCTAATACAGCATCTCTGTAGTGCCTTACTGCCAGAAGTGCATTTCCTGAACATGCCTGGGCAAAAAAAGCACAGTGAGGTCTATGCTTAATTCATAGCATGGATGTAATTTAGCTCAAACTGCATGATGCTACATGCTTTCCAGGCAGAGCCTTCAGTGCCTGAAACCAGTTATTCTTCAGTTACATCTCAAGCAAAGATGAGAACAAGTGCATTTCATCTCATTCTTTCAGTGGTGCTACCTCTGCAGGGAGAAGGAAGCACCTTCTTCATACTGGTGCAATAGGTAAAAGTATACAACATTGCTTGGAAGAAATCTGACACTGATCCCCTTCTCCAGTGATTCAAATTCCTTCACTAGGCTCCCTTATACTCTTGAAAAATCATTCATCAGGCTAACCTTGTCCATAAAAACCTGCTGAAATACCCAAAACCCATGGAAAATATTGCAATTGTCCACATCTGTTTCATGAAACCTAACAATAAACAAACAAATAAAAAGCCTGGAAAGCCATGTTCTCTTCTGTCATGGTATTTACAAACACAGCAAGGGGAAAAGTATTTGTTTTTTAAGAAGACACATGCATGGTTTTTGTCATCTCAGCTCTTATTGCATCATCTGTTTAGCAGCTTTCTTCACAGTTATTAGAATCAGCAACAGAATCCTCAGCTCAAATGAACTCACACTTTAAGCCTGAGAGCGCTTGGAAATTTAAGCACATACTTACAGTTAAACACATGCTTATGTCTTGTCACATTGCCACATTCATCACTGCTGTAAGCAGGTGCGCCTTCATTAAAATAAAATGGATTTGCTCTCAACAGAGTGGATTTGAAGCTGCTCTTATGAGTTTTCATATCAGCATTGATTTCTAGCTCAAGCTGTTTTATCAAGAGTGACTGGTAAAAGCATCTGTCAGCTGAGTGAGCGTGGACAAAAAGTACAAGCAAGTAAACAGAAAAATGTGATTTTACAGATGTACATGCCACTGTGACAGAGAAATGAGACCAAAGCTGAAAAGACCTTGCTAACATCTCCATATCTTGTAGATACTGGAGTACATTAAACCTAAGTTTGTCAGTTGAGCTTAGCTGACACAGGAAGATATAAAAGGAGATGCATCTTCCAGGCTACAGGCCATGGATCATTTTTTATTTTCATAAATCAAGACAGAAAACTCTAACTTTACCACAAGTTGGGAATGATGTTCAATTCTGAATCTGTGATTAAAAACCAGGGCAGGATCTGCTGAGCAACATCCAGCTCGGTTCTGATTGCTTTTGCATATTCTGATCTTGAATCCAATCAAAAACTCCTGCAGCATCACTTGTTTATACTATAATTCATTTACATGTCATGTAACTATCCCAAGGTTATGTTTAACACTGGCTGATAAGTGTCCAGGTAACCCTAATTCATCATATGAAGGTAATCACTCATACTAACAGATCTGTGTTTGTTGCTCCAAAAAGATATTTCCATGCCCCTTATCTGTAGTCTTTAGTAAACTACTCATATTCTATTTCTTCTCAATAGTACCAAAATGTTTATTTTACATACATGTATAAATATGCCAATGTTATCTGCATTCAAATGTCAGCTTGACAGGATATTGGTTAGAGCACATTAAATCAAGTTAAAAACGATTAAGGTGATGTCTCAGCTTTCCCAAGTGGGAAATAGTCACATTTTAGTATTTTCTGGGATAGTGCACCCAAGGTAATGTATTAGTGGCTGTGTAACACGAATGCTAGCAATTACTGAGAAATGCTTATTATACAGTGCTATACTAAGGCAGTGTTGCAATGTAGATATCACTGGCTTCTGCACAGAACTGGAAATAAACAGATAAATTACAGCATTTGCTCAAGTTCAGCATTCAAGTTTTCTACTAATTTACAAAGAAAATTTTTTTCTTTAAAGCCAAGCTAGTTTTTTTCTATTATTTTTTTTTTCTGTTGTTATTGATACATGATCCTTCTGTCCAGGAGGCAAAAAAATATTGAAAGCTTTTAACCATGTTAATTTCTTGGTGCCTTTTCAAATGTAAGTCCTTTTTCATACACTTGTGTTGTGGACCGAGTGAGAGATTTGAACAAGCCCTGCCACAGGCTCAGATTTTTCACAGCAGCTCTACTTAGGTGACCTGCACCCAAATCACTCTGGCTCACAAGTTCTCAAGAATAGCAAAGAAAGTTTATTATAATATGGGTTATTTATTACACAGACAGGAGATTAACCAAAAAAAGGGCCTTAAACAGTTACTTACTACACAGGATAAAACAAAAGAACTACTAATAGATTACATAAAACAGTGCATAACATAAAGGTATCTATATAACTGCTAGCAAAGAAATAGTATGGATTAGGATCCAATGTAACTTACCACCAAATTGATGATGGGGTACACAGAGACCTTGAGAGAGTAACTCAAGACAGGTGTCCCAAACCTTGAGGAGAGATCCCCACAAATTTCCAGGTAATGTGCAGAAGATGTCTGCTTTGTGGAAGTATGGTGTAGCTTTTATAGTTTGTAAAGTGAAGTGTCTGTCAGTCAGAAATTCAAGCCTGTCTTCCTGCAGTCTTCCTTTCAAGGCAAGATGTTTGTTGTCAGCTGGGAATGTCACCTCCATGGTGCCAAAATAACTTGCTACAAGACAAGCTGTCCAGATTGAGTTATTTCAGCAATTAGCAAATGCATATGAGGGGGAAGGTGCTCTGAGCTACTGCATCAGCTGATAGGTAACAGGCCCTCCTAGGGTGGGGGGCATCCTGCCACAACTTGTTAAAAAATCTCGTTATGGAGATACCAGTCACAAGTCAATAGACAAACTTGCAAGTGAGACTCTTTTCTGGGGTGAACAGATTGATGGCTACTTGCAAACTACATCAGGAAGCACCTGTATAAAAGCAGTTCTACAGATACACAATGTAAGATTTCCCAGTTATTAAAAATTACTTTATCTAAATATTACAGGCTTCATCCGTGCCATTCTCCCTCTCAGAAGCCTCAGTGCCTCTTTACTGTTTTCAGGCCTTACACAACAAACATTTAAGCCATGAGTAACTTCATGCATATGAGTGAAAATCAGGTCCTGTGTGAGTTCTGCCTGGCACATGCCACAGACGACTATTACTTTAGGATGTCAACATGCTGGTTAACACGTCAGCCCCACACAGCCACTTTAGCACTCCCCTACTGTCAGACAAGGAGAGAATAGTAAGAACAACAGCAAGAAAATTCAGGGGTTGAGATAAAAATAGTTATAAATGGGAAGAAACAAGGAAGAAAAAAAGAAAACAACATTAAACAAGAATAAAAAAAAAGGCAGTGATGCAAAGAAACCACTCACCTCCCACAAGCACACTGATATTGACACCTGGTTAGTGTCCAAGCAATGTCTAAATTCAAAAAAACCCAAACCCTCCCCACCCAGGATATTCTATGGCATGGGATACCCCTTTGGATAATTTGGGTCAACTGTCTTGGTTACATCCTCTCAAAATATCTCAAGCTCCCCTAACCTTCTTTTTGCTGACGCAGAGTTGGGAAAAGAGAAAGCCCCAATGCCATACAAGCCATGTCACAACTCTACGCCATCACCACTGCTTTAGTCACAAACCCAAAACAGAGCAGCATCTGGAAGAAAATTAACTCCATCCCAGCCAGGCCCTGTTTATCTTTGTGTCTGTGCTCCCTGTATTCAATCCTTAGAAAGTACAGAACTTGACCCTGCATTCAGGTAACGCAGAGCAGAGATGCACTGGCTGCAATGATAACACACTATAGCAGCTTCCCATTGGAGGGTCAATGGGGAGTGAACATATAAATACATTTCTACTTCCTTAACTGGCTTTTTATGGGCGTGGAACCTCCCTCTGAAATTTACTTTTTCAAATATTTTGACCATTTGATATTCAAAATCATGGTTTTGCAGGTTTCCTCACATTTCCAGCTTTCTCTTAGGAGAAAGGAATGCCAGCCTTCCATGAAACGTGAGATCCACAAATGGGCAGTAAAACTTTCAGGCGGAAAAGAACACAATGGTTTGAAACAGGCAAGCAAAGTGCTATTAGCAGTCTTCATCTTTCTTGAAAAAGCCTTCTCATGGTGGCTGCTGTTTAAGGGCTGTCCCATTAGACACCACCACTGACTGTGAAAGACAAAGAACACAAGGCAAGGACTGAAGTGATTCAGAGGCCCTGCCTCACTCCACATGGTGCTCTCCAGAAAAATGCGAGGAATTTCTCTGCCTGTTCAATGCTCCCTGCTTCCACAGACTTTAAAACACAGCACTCCACAAAAAGCTTCAGTTCTGTTAATTCATGGGTTTTAAACACACACCTAAAGAGTTGTCCTGAAAACTGATTTTTGCATGAGTTATGCTAAACTATTGGGGGCACCTAAGCACCACAGAGACACTTGCTCCCTCCCTCATGCCCAAAGACAGTTTTATGGGGAAAGATAAAAGGAAAGAGCAAATCCCAGAAAATTCATGGGTCACGGTAAGAACACTTTAACAGGCAATGGAAAAGTGGAAGAAGATATGGAAAAAACCCTCAAGAGCTCATGATAGAGCTAACCACCTCCATCACTAACCACCTCCCATGGTAGACTGATGTCCCATCAGTTCCCAAACAATAGACAGCTAACCTACCTAACTCCACTCTTCCCTCACTTTTACTGCTGAACATGACACTGCAGGGCATGGAAAATCTCTTTGGTCAGTTTGGGTCATGTGCCTAGTTGTGTGCTCTCCCTACCTCTCACACTCCATTCTACTCACTGGGGGTAAGAGTGAGCAGAGAATGCTTTCATGCTGCACAAATGCTGTTCAGCAGTGTCTGAAATGTTGGTCTGTTTTCAGTACCATAGCAGCTGTTATGGTGAAAATGACCTTCCTCCCAGTCAGACCCAGTACAAAGGCTTCAGATCAGTAACTGGCAGACAATCCTAACTCTGATCCATCTGGCAAACCCATGAGTCCTTTCAGTCTGGCCTTTGGTATGCCCCTTGCTTTTTCACTGTTGTGTTACATTTTCAGAAGAAAGACAAATGCCTCTCTATCTTTCTTGATGCAGTGGCTGCAAGATGAATTGCTTTTGCAATGAACGGAGGTAAATTGCTTGAAATTAATTTTTTTAATATAGCCTGGTCCTGCTTCCCTGGACAGTATTTCATGTTTGTAATGGAAGCTCTCTATAGGAATTTACCCATAGTGTAGCCATGTCCAACTACCACATCTTAATAAAACTGTAAAATTAGATTGCCTTCCTGTCTTCAGTTCACTGATCATAGTTCTGACAAATAGGTTTAACTTGTACGGTTGAGTTCTATCCAAAAGCTTCTAAGTAATCTGTACTTGATGGGAATTACTTCACTGTCACTGAAATAGTCATTTCAGTGACGGTGACAGTGGGACAAAAGCCTTTGAAGTCACTGGAGTTGCAGTTGATTGCATCAGGCTTAGTGCAACTCTAATGTTTACTGGAACTAGTAAAGCCTCAGTAGTTCTGGGCAGTGGGATGGCTCAGGGGCTTGAGTTGCTATCTGTCTGCTTGTAAAGTGACAGTTGCTATGGAATCAGAGCACCTCTGGAAAGACAGCTTGTTCCTGCAGGCCCTCAAACAGCATCCAGCCTGACTGAGCTCTTGAAAGTACTGTCATGCCAGGGCTGATCAACAGCGTGTATGCATTGGCTCAAAAAGAAAACGAGTTAATTTGAACTTGGGCTCTCTGGAAGCTGTGATTTTGAACTTCCTGAAATTGCAGAAGACCAAGAAGCCTGGTTCCTTGTTTGCTGAGCAAGTCTGGTTGCATAAAAAAACCCAACCAACCAAAAACAACAACAATCCCCCCGCCCTCAACCCCCCTCCCCCAAACCCAAAAATACCCCAAAACAAACTGGACTGGCAGCTGTATTTAAGAATGAAAATGCTCACAACTGCTCCCTTTTATGCAGGACACATTCAGGTGCAAGCTAAAAACACAGTCACAGCACTGGATCCCTTTAGAGCTGTAGGCACAGGGATAACTTATCAAAGAACCTCTGAGCAGGCTTGGGCATGACCTACAAAGCAGTCCTCAGACCTGTCAAGCCAGCTGCAGCCTAGGCATGGATACACACACCTACAGCAGTTTATGATGAGAGCTCAGGTGCCTACACACTTGGAAAGGACTGTGCACAAACTGGACACACATGGGTCTGCCACACAGTGGGGCTACACACAGGGGCTGAACAGCAGCTTGTCAGAAAACCTGCTGGAGATCTGAATATGAACAAGCTGACCCTGCGTGTGCCCCTGAGGAAATAAAAAAGGCCAGTGGTATCCTGGGTTGCTTTAGGAAGAGCACTGCCACTAAGCCAAGATGTGAGGTCTTTTCTCCCTGCTCAGAACTGGTGATGCACTTGCAGATGCTGGGTCCAGGTCTGGGCCACCCTGAGCATCCTGGAGTGAGTCTGATGACAGAACACAAACACTGGAGCACCTTTTACACAAAGAGAGGCTGAGAGAGCTGGAACTGTTCCACCTGAAGAAGAGAAGCCTCAAGAGGGTCTTATAAATGTGTGTAAACACCCAACGGAAGAGAATAAAGAAAATTGAGGCTCTCCCCAGTAATATCCGGGGAATGAAGAGGAGGCAGTAGGCACAAATCGAACGAAGACATTCCATTTAACCACAAGGAAAATAAATTACTGTGAGGGTGATCAAACACAAGAACAGGTTTTCCAGAGAGGATGGTAGTCTCTATCCCGAGGGACATTCAAACCAGACAGACACAGCACTGAGCAACCTGCTGTGCCTGACTCTGCTATAAATGCCCACCAGCATCAGTGGCTAAAGCTCTGTTGCCCTCTTGGATTCCATGCTTCCATTAGTTTCTAGGCATCTAAACTCTTTAATGTTAAATGACTTAACAATTCTGTCCTGAACTGCCAGCCTGCAAAACAAGGGCAACACTTGCTCATTTTCCAAAAATTATAGAGAAAGGGAAAATCTTGGTTAATATCATATTTACCCAAATCAGTGAATGAAATTTTACAATGGAATGAAATTAAAATTTTTCAAGTATTTGCAAAAGTTAAGAAAATACCTGTTCAGCATACAAAACTAAGTGTAGCACAGTTATACTATGTCTCATGATCAGAGAGATGCAGGAAGTTGGATGTACTTTCTGAAAGGAGGGTTTACAACAGAAAAAGTTGAGCAGTAGCTGAAGAAAATTCCCACTTTTCAGCATTACAAGAAAAAGAACCTTTTGCAAATCTGAAGACTGTGGAAAACATTGTTACAGCAGTAGTGAAGAACTGGTAGTGAAGGAAAAATGGCTGAGTTTCATCTAAATTTACCTAACACATTTCAATTAACCAAAACTAATGAACATACTTTGCCTATTGAGAGTAAGGAATTACTAGCTAGTAAACCTAATTTCATTTACGGTGGGTACAGGTTAATCTTTAGAGAAAGTTTAACAAGTCTGGCATCTGCATCACTTCTCCCAAAAATCTTAGACATCTTGTGAAACTTCTCTGAGACAAACATCTACAAGGATTGTTTTTCTCTGTTGAGGAAGCATCGTTTCAGCGTGATGCATGCTCAATTTTCAGCACTTGCAGACTTGCCAGTATTTTACCTTAGAGCTTGTTTATACATGCACCTTCCTGCAGGCACCACCCAATCTGTCATAAACAATGGAAATAAGATGAAAGTCTGCCTGTTTTCATCTACTCAGTTTGCCAGCTCAATTTAAATCACTCTGCAGGAGGGAAACCTTAAACAACAATGAAATTGGGAACACCTGAGTTTTGGTCAGCTTTGAATCTGCTCCAAGAACTCCTAAAGAAACTGTGCTTTTAAGTCCAAGTATCACCCTCATGACTGAAGGCAAAATGAAATATTTTTTGCCTGCATCTATAAATGGATCACCTATGGAAACAATATAAAAAATGTAGAAAAATGGAGCTCCAACATCAGGACACAGACCTGTTGAAGCAAGTCCAGAGGAAGGTCACAAATATGATCAGAAGGATAGAACACAGCTCCTATGAGGACATGTTGAGAGAGCTGGAATTACTCAGTCTGGAGAAGAGAAGGCTCTGGTGAGACTTTAAAAAGTCTTCCAGTGTGTAAGGGAGCTCTAGAAGAAAGCTGGAGAGGGACTTCTTACAAGGGTTTCTAGTGGCAGAACAAGGGGGAATGGCTTCAAAATGAAAGAGAGTAGATTTAGGTTAAGATATGAGAAAGAAATTCTTTCCTGGGAGGATGGTGAGGCACAGAAACACATTTCCCAGACAAGCTGTGGATGTCCCATCCCTGGAAGTGTTCAAGCCCAGGCTGGATGGAGCTCCAAGCAATCTTTGAGGTGGTCTAGTGGAAAGTGTCCCTACCCATGGCAAAGAGTCTGTAAGGATCTTTAAGGTCCCTTCTAACACAACTCATTCTATGATTCCAGTATTTACTCTGCTGAGCACTGTTAGTGTAGCCAAGAAAACTCTCCCTGTGGGAAAGACTGTAAGATTAGGCCCCATATTTCTGTAATTAGTAGTTTGCGCTTTTAAAAATGTTGCCCTTGATTATCATTATTAAGAAGCTGGCCTTACTTGCTTATTTAGGCATTGTTTGTTGCTGAGCACATGGTCACGTTCAACAGCTTTCTCATAAAAAAAGAATGAGCCTCATTAGACTCAGCACAATATTCCTTCCTTTCTTTTATTTCCAGATGGTTTTGCATGCTCTGGCCTTCAGGGTTCTGCAGAATTGGGAATACATTTTATAAATACTGCTACATCTCTGTGCTGTGCTTAAGCAAGCCTTGGTACTGAAGCATTCAGACACTTACTCTGGGAAACAAGCTGGCAAGACATACTAGAAGAGCTTTAAACTACATTTAGTAGAGAAAGAGGATGCTCTACTGGATTATCAGAAAGGAACCAGCAACAATAGCACTTTAGGGGACAGCAGAGAAATACCTGTAAATCATCCCAAAAGAATTAGAGAGGGCTCTTCCCAGAAGATGAGGAAGTGGATAGGCCAGCTGAAGTGCCTCTACACCAACTCATGCAGTGCAGGTAACCAGCCAGATGAGCTGGAAACCATGGTGGAATTAGAAAACTATGACCTAATTGCTATCACAGAAAGATGGGACATGAGTTACATGACTGGAGCACTGCAGCTGAGGGCTACAAGATTTTCAGAAGAGACAGGCAGGGAAGGAGGGTTAGGGGTGTTGTGCTCAATGTTAAGGAAAGGTCAGACAGACACAGGAAGGATCATGCCCACAAGCTCTCATCCTGCTGGAGAACTTCAACCACCTGGTCATCTGCTAGGAAATGAATACAGCAAGCAATCCAGGACACTCCTGGGGAGTGTAAGGAACAACTTCCTGGTGCAGGTATTAGAAAACTAACCTAAGACATTACCTGCACCTGGTTCTCATTGATGGAGCAGATAAGCACATCAAAGGAGTTAAGATCAGGGGCAGCCTCGGCTGTAACTAGGTACCCTGGTTGAGTTTGTGATCTCAAGGAGTTTGGGCCTGGCAAGGAGCAAAATCAATACCCTGAACTTCGCAAGAGTGGAATTCTAGCTGTTGGAAAAAATTGGTGAATGTGGTCCCCCAGGTAACCTTCCTTAAGAACAGAGAGACTGATCAGAGCTTTCTTAGAGCACGAGAGATCTTTATCCCAGTGTGCAGAAGATCATGGAAGGCAGGCTGGAAACTGGTATGGCTGAGTGAGTATCTCCTCATCAAACTGAGGAGTAAGAAAGAAATGTACAAGCTGTGGAAACAGGGACAGGTAACCTGGGGAGAGTACTGGGATATAATCTGGATGTGTAGGGATGGCATCAAGAAAGTCAAGGCAAAGCTGGAACAGGACTTGGCAAGAGATGTGAAGAACAACAAGAAGGGATTTTATACAAACATAGGTCAGAAAAGAAAGGCCAAGTAGAGTGTATCCACCCTGGTGATAAGGGTGTACTGCTGGAAGGCTGAGGTACTCACTGAGTTCTTTGCCTCAGTCTTCACTGGCAGCCAGGCTTCCCACATCTCTCAAGTCCCTGGTCCTTTCTGTAGGTGTTGAAGGAGCAAAGTCCTTCACACTGTAAGCAAAGAACAGGTTTGGAATTTCTTGGTGAAGCTGAACAGCCACAAGTCTATGGGATCTGATGAGATGCACTTCCAGGTCCTGAGAAAAGTGGCTGATGTTGCCAAGCCATTCTCCATCATATTTGAAAAGTCCTGGCAGACAGGCGAAGAGACTGGAAAAAGGGAAACGTCACTCCCATTTTTAAACGTGGGAGAAAGGAAGATCTGTGGAACTACAGACCAGTGAGCCTCACTTACATGTTTGGGAAGATCATGGAGTAAATACTCCTTGTAGATATACTGAGGCACAGAAAAGACAAGGAAGGGATCTGAGGCAGCCAGCAAATTTTACTGAGAGAAAATCATGCCTGACTAACCTGGTGGTCTTCTGTGACGCAGCAATGACTGGAAGACCAACAGATGTCTTCTGTCTCCTTCTGAAAGGCCTTTATGGTCCCTAATGACATCATTGCCTCCAAACTGGGAAGACATGGATTTGATGGATGTACTATTCAGTGATTAAGGAATTTGCTGGATGGACACAGCCAGAGAGTTGTGGTCAATGGCTCTTTGTCCAAGGGGAGGCTGGTGAGGAATGTGTTTCTCAGGGCAGACAGAGGTCTGGGGACTGGTGCTCTTCAATATCCTCATCAATGACATCCCCAGTGACATCGAGTGTAGCCTCAGCAGGTTTATAGGTGACACAAAGCTGAGACATCGAAAAGGCAGGATCTTATCCAGAGGGAAGTGGAGCAGCTGAAGCAGTGGGTCCATGGGAATCTCATGAGGTTCAACAAGTCCAAGTGTGAAGTGCTGCCACTGGGTCAGGGCAGTCCCAGATATGAGTATAGACTGGGAGGAGAACTCATTGAGAGCTGCCCTGTGGAGAAGGGCCTGGGGGTTCTCCTGGATGAAAAGCTGGATGTGACCCAGCAGTGTGTGCTCACAGCCCAGAATCCATGTCCTGGGCTCCACCATAAAGGGGGGTGGCTAGCAGGGCCAGGGAGGGGATTCTGCCCTTGTGAGATCCCACCTAGTGGGCTGCATGAGCTCAGGAAAGACATGTGCCTGTTGGAGCAGAGTCAGAGGAAAAGTCAGATCAGAAGATGATCAGACAGCTGGAGCACTTCTCTTGTGAAGACAAGCTGAAAGACTTCGGCTTGTTCATGCTGGAGAAAAGGCTCTGGGGAGAACTGGTTGTAGTCTTCCAGTACCTTAGGGGGGCTTATCATAAAGAGGGAGAGAGACTTTTTATATGGGCAGATAGTGACAGGACGAGGGGCAATTGTTTTAAACTGAAAGAGGGCATGTTTAGATTAGCTATTATAAAGAAATTCTTTACTCTAAGAGTAGTGATGCTACCAACTGTACTACCTGGACATAAAGTGCTCATTTTATATCTTGTCAGATGTCAAGAACTGGTAGGAGATTTTTGCGTAGTTTTCATCCTCATTTTTAAACCTATGATAATTAAAATTAAGTCCATTAATTTTTCAGAAAATAAACTAACCCAAAGAAGAATACTTTCTCTGTACCTCTGTAGGTAGTTGAAGCTGTGGGGGTGGAAGTCTCAGTCTCATAAAATTATTTGGTTGTCTTTTTTTTTCATAGACTTCTTCAGAGCAACTTGCGCTCAGATAGTGCTCAACGTCACTAATACCCAAAGCCTTGTGCAAATCAGTGTTCCTGGCTGGAATCATACTGCGTTACATTTCCAGTCAGAAAGATAAGCAGGGAAAAAAAAAAACAAAAACCACAAACCCCCCCCCCCAAAAAAAAACAAACAAACAAAAAAAACCCTGCCCCAGCCATGAAAACTTCCTTTTCCTTGGCAATGGCAGATGCATCAGAAAAAGCTAAATGACACAGATCATCAAAAGATATTAAGAATGCTAAGTTCTCTCCTTCTGCCACAATGACTAGGAAAACGTTAGAGCAAAAATGCTAAGAAATTACTGAAATTAGGGAAAACCAGCCTAATCATTCTAATTATATCTGGAGGTGTAGTTATACCTAAAAGCTGAAAAATATTTTTCTCTAAAAACATCTTTGTTCTGAAAGCTTTCTAAAAAGTTTTGAGAAGCACATGACACAACACGTAGCCAGCCTATTACAAGCCATATTTTTGCAGGAGTGAAAATCCATCTTTTGGAAAAAACAATGGAATTACAGTTTATGGAAAGAATATGAAGCTATTATGGGCAAACCACTAGCACCAGCTGTGAAACAATATAGGTATTTACATTAAAGAGCTACTTACAAGTCACTGTGGGAAAGCAGCAATACACCACTTCAATGACACTCAGAGATCACCAAAACTCTGAAGGAATAACTTCCACCTGCAACCAAACTTGATGTAAGTTGAAGAAGCCATAATACAAAAGGACTCATGGCTACATTGTAAATATTTAATGTATAAATCCAGTTCCTGGAGGGTTCAAAAAGCTATACAAGCACTTCCTAAATTTCAAATGCATCTTTGACTTTCAGCTTGCATTTAAAGCATGCCTTTCTGGTTTTCTTACTTAAAACCATGGTGAAGATTAAAACAGATTTTGGCACTTCTTTTAACCTCCAACTACTCCATATATTTGCGGCATATTATCTAGGAATCTCTGAACTACAGGAAGTTACAGGAATGACTAAGTGACTGGATTGAAAATCTGTCAAAAAATCAAATAATTTGAACAAGAAGGATAGAATAAAAACATCCAAAATAGTTTCTTTTGTGCTAATATTGTATTGACATAGTATCAAGATACAAATTTCTAAATCATTTTACACGAGTCTGTGAAGCATCCAGACAACTTAAAGAATACTGTGCCTTGATTCAAGCTATATAAAGACTGCTTTCTACATTAACCTGATTTAAGAAAGAATGAGAATGAAGCAGCTCTTCCATAACTTTCCCAAGAAATCATGAGAACTTTCTCAAGCAATTTCACATGCATTGTCTGTGGTCTGTAAGCTAGAAAATGGAATGTTCTTGCTTAGAAAGAGGATCTTGTCTTCTCTGTCACTTCTGTGAGCTAGAAAGATGAGGCTGAAGTATCAATGTCTTTGCTCTTATTCTTAGAGAAACTGTGAGACCGTACAAGCAACAAATGAAAGGAAAATCCTATGAGCAACTAGATGATCCCTTTAGGGAACAGCAGGCATTGCCAACAGAAAAATACTTGTTCAGATGGTGCAAAATTCCATTTTTCCTACAAGGCCAAATACACTCCTATCCTTAGAGAAAACCTGATTTTTAAAATGCATTCCTTATACATACACTTCACATTCATCCACTATCATTCTGCACTGCAGAATTCAGAGAAACATTTTTACTAGGGATTTCAGGATCTTTTTACGATTCAAGGAACTTTTCTGCCTGAGTACCCACATTTAATGTGTGATAAATCACTCTGCAAGAGAAAAGAGTGACCCCACCACTATGGTGTCAGTCACAGACCCTGGTCATGGTCATGCCAAATTGTCATCTCAAGAGTTAATATGTCCTCCTTATTCCTGGCTGCAATTCATACACCAGGGGGATCTTCTCAATGAGGGGCATATAAGGGATGTTAAGAAGAGGCTGAAGGGTCTTCCTTAAGACACTTGCCTGAAATCAGACCATTTGAGACTTACGGTCCTACATCATCAATGCACATCTTCACAATTATGCTTCGTGTTAACAAATGTTGGCAATTCACTTCAGCCTCAACTTCGAAAGATGATTATTTTTATCTGGAAACAGCTGGAGTGGAATCTGGTTTGGATCAACCCAGTGCAGGACAGCATTCACCTCCAATCCAGCAGCTGCCAGATAGGAGAGGAGGAACTGCTGAGAGGGAAGCACAGAGGTGTGCTGCACATGATCATCTCGTGACTCCTTCTCCGAGCCAAATGCAGAAGGCTAACTTTGAAGGAGCAGACTTAAAAAAAATAAAATAAAAAAAAAATAATAAAAAAAAGACATTATAAAGAAAAGCCAGTCAAGCTTGAAGGGAAGAAACCTTTACAGTCACATCCTGGTTTTCACTCACATTTCTTAGCAAAGCATACAACAAAGAGCAGATCACTCTTCCAAGAAGGATAACTGTAGGGAGTGGACTAATAAAGAAGCTGCCATGTAAGAAGTGGACTGGCTGCATTTATAGCATACTAAAGTTTATACTAGCAGCTTAATGCAAATTTCTGCTCCTAATGGTTGTACTTAGACAAATTTTACCAGGAAAATACGAAGCATAACTGAGCTCCAGCTGCTGCTAAGGGAAAAAAAAAATTATTTCCACAAGAAATGCAAGTATAAAAATGAAAAACAAAGAACAGTTATATTCATTTTTCCAAAATAATAGGATTAAGGTATTTTATAAACTTACTACAGCAAGACACCTCACATTCTGAAATTTTTTCAAGACATCTCACATTTTGAAATTTCTTCAACTTTGGAACTGAGTTGCAAAAACTTACAGATATTCCCTTAATCTTAAATATAAATATTTGCTGAATAACATGCTTTGACTATCATTACAGAGTATCATACAATCCTGTTGACTTCCTTATACATATCTATTCCTACTAAACCTTCTTCCAAATTGAGAAGAGAGAATGGCCTCATCCAGCAGTGTTAAAAACTGGAATCTGAATGTAAAGTATTTTATACTTAGATTAATTCTTAAAAAGGCTCATCTGGCTGTGTTAATTAGCTAATCACACACCTGCTCTGTTTAGGTTTCAAGCTGGAAATGAGTAAACATGATGAGTGTTAAATTCAGCAGGCAATGCTGCTGAAATACAAGGACAGTCCTGTATGAGCAGCAGTTCAACAGGGGCTTGTCTGAGGCTGTAACACTGCTTCCACTCCCAAATTTGGGTGGCTGGGGTAATAAACAACAAAAGAAATCAAATTTCAACAGAAAAATCTGGAAATGAGAATTTCAAATATCTCTGTTAATGTAAACTGTTGATCTCAGATGACAGTTCTGTTTCTAGGGGCAGGGGTATGTCTGTGTTTTAATATACAGTATCTGTCTTAGTTATGTCTAAGACTCTAACTAACTGGAAGGAGAATTTTCTTTGCCTTTTTTTCCCCTCTTTTTTGCGAGAGGAGATTTTTCAGACTTGACAAAGTTTGTCAGCTTCAAGCCAAAACAAATCTCCTATAAATTCACAGTTAAAAAAAAAATTCACCAAAACACTCCTGTACTTTCTAACGCAACAGTCAGAAAACATAGCATACCTTACTGCTAGATCAGGCCTCTAAGTATCTGCAAATAGGAATATGAGACATTACTTCCTTTCCCTCAGTTTAGTGGGATTTCTCAAACACTTCCAAAAATTATGCTGCTATTCAAGTGGGCAAAGAATTCCAAAGCCTTATTCCTCTTTAGTGAAAGGCAGTAACTGCAATGTATCATATGAGTACTGAATCATATTAACCTTTGTGGTACCTAGACACATGGAATTGGCTAATTGCCTTAGTTTTATGATTGCTGGTCAATCTACCAAAAAAATCCAAAAAACCAAACCAAGTAAAACAAAACAAAACAAACAAACAAAAAAACCCAAACCAACAACTTTCCAGGGGAAAATGTTCAAAAAAAGGAAAGAATTTAGAATGGACTCACTATAAACAAATAATAAATCAATCACAACTCTGTTAGATTGAAGAGTACTTGAAAGCAGGTGAGAGGTTCTTCATGCATACTTTCTGTTCCTTATTTTAGAAGAAAAACTACTTTTAGAATGAACAGTCTAGTGAAACAACTAAAAAATCCTTGCAGCAAACTTTTATTTTAATTTTTTGACTCACCAGTAGAGTTTCATGACCATTTTCAAGTGAAAATATTTCAGAAAGATAGTTTTTTGTGTGTTTGTAGCAATTTTTTACAAAAACATGCTCTAAAGCATAGTTAAACTTGTTGATATTCACAGCAAATCAAGCTGTAACCTTGTAAATGTGTAAAACACTACAAGAAAGAAAATATTAAGTATAAGGATGCTTGTTACTACAGGATTTCACTTGAAGCATTAGGAGATTTAAACCTTCTCTTGTTCATTAGATCTGAAAAGCATGTTGCTTTTCAAATGGATCTGTAGATGAGTGCACCACCAGTAAAAATCCCTGTCTGGAGCTGCTATGAAAAACAAGCAGACTGTCAGAAAGATTGTATTAATTTTATGCTCCTGGATGAGTAAGAGACATTTCAAGTGTTAAAGCAGAGTAGCCATTAAAATTACAGTTGAGACATGATTAATTTTTCCCCTTGCTGTCACCTGTGCTAGTCTGTCACCTTTCCCTCTGACCTGTTTCTATTCTCATTTCCTCAGCACTCTGTGGACCAAATTCGTATTGGTGACATCAGTGATGCTGAGATCAGAAATTGGCTCCTTGCCTCAATTTTTCCCTTGCCTTCCCTTCAATTTGCCTTTTCCTGGGCTTCTCTTCAAAGATGTTTTGCTGCAGCTCCCAGTGCTTTGCAGGTATCCTTGACTACAGCTGACATTCCCATTCTCAGGCCAGCTGGAGCAGGTCTGGATATAATCCAGATCCAAAGCAGGTGGCTAATCAGCAAACGAGCAATTTGTTGGCACACAACAGAAGTGACTCAGTCACTACTGGGTCCCCTCTTTTCAGTCTTAAATTTGGCCAAAAAGTAGTTGTGGGTGACAAAACTTGAAGAAAGTGGGCTGTGAATCATATTGCAAAGAAAAAAAAAAAAAACAACCCTAACCCTACAAGCACAAAATGGCTCTTTTGGAACTGAACAGTCACAGACACCGAGCCAGCATCCACCTACAAGGCAAATCAGCAAGACCCAGCACTGCAGCACATTCACAATGTGCTTTTTGGAGATGGCACCAAAATAGCTTTGTAATGCAAAACTCTGTGATTGGATGGATAGCAGAACCTCTGTGGTGTTAGAAAGAAAACTGCAAAGTATTTTAGCAAACCTTTTAAGGTATTGATTGCACAATAATGTACCTGTTGCATGAGATTTGTAATAGATAACCCATCTTGCTTAGGTTCTAGGGGAAAACAAAGCTGCCATGTGTACAGTGATTTGAATATGTTTACAAAGCTCTGCCTGTATTTAAAGTCAAAGTACATCCTCCTACAAACACTTCCACCTTGTGAAGTTACTCAGCAAACTGTTTCAAGGGTAAGGTAAGTCAGTATTTATTGTCACTATCTGTTCTTGGCTTGTTTTTTAAAGAATTTTTACTAAAGAGAACGCAAATTTGAAACTACGATTATTTAAACCTACCTGTCAAGATTCTTGTTCACCATGGTTGTTTTATGGAATACCTTCAAAATACCCCTCTCCTTCCCATCAAATAATTAATGCAAATTATTGAGCTGAAAGAAGAAACTCACTCTATCAACACAGATTCAACATCTCTGCCACCTAGATGATTGGATCAAGAGTTGACCTCTGTGTGCTGTCCATATATCTGCCACTAATTTATTTTTTCTTTCAGGGAAATTGCATGCTGTCTTTATGCTTTCAAAGTAGGGATTATCTAACTTGCAAGAATTTAGGTGTTTGACCAAATTACATTTTCAGTACAAGCATATTATTCTCCACAGCATAATTGCAGATGTAAGGAAACACTGGGGGAGAAAATGCACCACCATGGCATGCTAGAAATTTTACCACAACATGTTAACATGGCTCCATAAGACAAGAGTACATAATATGAAGGCCAGTGCAAGGGATCTGAACAGGAGTATCAATACAGTCTACTCAGTGTAGCTTCCAATGCAATTTAATGCAGCTTTCTCTAAGCCAAGGTAGAATAAAACAGTGAAAGCAGTATTTGTCATGACATGAAAATATGGTAGCTATGTGCAGCATAGTTCTATAATGTCTTGGCAGCAATTCACTTGCTGTTATCTGAGTTAAATATAAAAGAATTTCCAAAGAGGGACAAACCCAGATCACACATGTATACTTTCAGAAACAAAGTAAGAAAGGTTCCATCTATGACATTTCAAGTCCCATCTGCACTAACATCTTTGCCAATTCTTGAAACCAAAGCTTTGATTTTTCAAGAGGGCCTCTGGCAAAGCCTGGCCACTAAATAAAAACTTTAATATAACTGCAGACCTCCATTCTTAAACTGATCTGTAGGCTGAATGGTCCGTTGCACAGCTTGTGGTAACTATCACAATCACAGTCCTTTTAACAACAACTTTTTTACTCACCAGTGTCTACTAACAGCCAGGCTGTTTTTTGAATAAAATTACACAACAATGTAATCCTTGAAATGAATAAGCTATGCCTCTGAAAAAGCACTTTCATAATGACTGAAATTTGAGATCTCTGAAGGTGGATTGCCTTAACCCTCAGTTCAGCCTCTCCACAATTGCAGAAGCATTAACATGCTCGTTTCTCAAATTGGTATAACAGTCCTTTAACCAAAACAAAAAAATAACAGCGTACATGAGCCATGGCAGCACAATAAAAATGTTACTTGTTTACAACCTCTATTAAGTCTTCTTTATCCCTAAGATCATCCTCTAACCAACTACAATCATAATTGCTTCTGTATGAAGTTGCTTATACAGGGTGTTCCAAGTACACCTATCAGATGAAACAAAGCACAGAAGTTAGTTTTGAAGTTATATTCCAGCTACCAGAAAAACCTGCAGCAGCCATGAGGAACGAACCACCAGGAACCTCCATTTCACATTCCTTGGTCTGAATTTTTTCCCATAAATCAGTTTTAACTTGGTTTGTTTCTTATTCCATTATGACTTTTCTCTTACTCTTACCTCTGCTTGTGCTTCCTCATCTTCTCTCTCACATAAGAAAAAAGCCATTTTCCTTCTAGGCAGACCATGTATTCCAGCTAGGAACACAGATGCAAGTAATCAGGTTTCAAGTACGGTGAAAGGCAGATTTACAAAAACCAAATAAACAAAGAAAACCAGGGACAAAAGCCCACAAAATAAATAAAAAACCCCCATCCACTCTAACCCATAGGAACTAGGTATAGGAAAAAGAATGGGTATGCAGAAGGAGCAATATTTTAGGGGGATCATTCATTCTTCAAAGCAGCCAAAATTTTGCGTATTTAATAGGAAGCAAGGAATAGCAGTGGATGTATCACTGATGCTGATAACGGCGACTCATCTCTAGATTTGCCAGAGCAATAGTTTCAGATCCTGTCAGTGTTATTCTTTGTGGATGCTGCCTATGTAGCAGAAAAAACCCCACTGTCTCCAGTGTGTTTGGGTTATTCTTCAACAGTCCACAAGTTTTTGATAACTGGGCTGGAATGACAACTTGCTGCTATTGCCCTTACTCATGTCTATGGTCCAACTCCTTTATTTAAAAACTCTATGCTGTGACAAGCATAAGTTTTGCAGGTCGATTTCCCAGGCAACAAGACTAGGTAGAAGTCTGTCCAACTAGCCAACTAGTTTCTAAGCGGAAAATTTCTATTTAACTTTTGGGATGGTTTCTGAATTTAGCATGCTGTTAGTGCATTTAGGGTCAAAATTCCAGTTTGGATCTGCCCTGTGCAGGGATTTATGCCACACCTTTGCTCTCAGGGGTTCTTCTGGAAAGTCCTCCCTCTGTGCAGTGGCTTCAGAAACAGACATGCCTGTGCAATCTCTATTTAGATTGCTCTGAACATAGCTCTTTCCTAAATTCTAAAATACGGCCTGTTCAGAGTCTCACAAGTGGGAAAAAAATAGCTTTTGGCCCCAGCAAAGTAGGAAGCAACTTAGAAAAGCAGACTACCTGCTTTATTTCAGACAACACAGCAAAAATCAGTTGTTTCCGCAACCTACACAACCTGAAGAGTTGGTTTTAGTTCCTACTTGCATAACCTAGGCTTCTGCGGAAAGAGTTAGAGGGATGCACGGCAGCAGCAGGAACAAACAGGATTAACAAAAGTACCAAGATTTTTTTTCTTCTCCTGGTTATCCTGTGCCATGGCAGAAGTAGTAAGCTGAGCCTCTTGCAAGTACTCCTGAAGAGGCAGGACTACAGTGGGAATGATGTGGGAAGAATTGCTGAAAGAGGGAAGAGACAAACTTTCATCATTACTTCAAAACAATCTTCCTGTTGCAAGAACTATTACCACCTCTTGTGCAAACAAGACAATAAATTTCAAATAATTAATTAACAAAAATGCCCCTAATAATTTCCTAATGACAAAAAAATTAGCTTGGTTTGTTACCAGTGGTGCAGGATAATGAACACTTCGCAAGAGTTTTCCACGTGTTTCATACCTGTTTCAGTCCTTACCCAACTGCATCTTCATTGCTAGCTTGGGGGTTGTCATTATATCCCTTACACCTAGTGCTATATTAGCTTATTTTTTTGTAACTGATTATCTTTGTTTCCTTGTCCCTGGGGTGTTTTCTTTCACAGCACTACAGTACTTGTTTCCAGTTAACTTTTAAATGTCACTTTATTTGGTCATTGGGGGATGGTTGTCTTATTACTCTTTGCAGTCTGCTTGCATTTATCCACTCACAAACTTGTTTTCTTCCTTGTAATTATCCTTAATGCATCCAGTCTTAGCACAGGTTCAGCAGTTCACCAGCAGAATTCAGGTTCTCTGCATTTTTGAAAGACTCCTGAGAAAGTTTAACATAATTATGCATCTGTGCTGCTTACCAGTCTGTACACCACACATACTAACACTCATGAACCCAAATGTCATGAACTAGATGTACACTTATACCCAGGCATACCACACTGACAGCCTGCTTTGCTTGATAATTTGTTCAGCATTCTGGGCCTGGTGAGAAGGCAGATAGCAGTCAGGGGCAAAAGCTGCACAGCCATTGTCCTTAATGTTATTGTTAGCACACATTAGAATGCATGAAGGCAATAGTGAGGCAGAGGATTGTACCCCTGACTCACTCAGAAAAATCCATTTGCTTGCTAAATAGGAAGTAAATACAGTGGGCCAATAAATAATACAGGAAACGATTGACAGAATTTATATTTATATAATTGACAATCTAGTAATAATAACAACAACACAACAACCTAATTTCATCACCCAGAATATTAATATCAAGCCTTTTGTAACTAAGGACTGTATGTTTACCTAGCTCATTGGCCTCCCTGGAGTGGGATCACTCTGCATTCCAAAACTTCTAATCAGAGATGATCCATTTAAATGCATCCCTTTACATTTACTGAAATCAGCAAGTGCACTAGAGCTAAACCCCTTTTAGACAAACACCTCTCCAGTACAAATCCACAGTTGCATGGTGGCTTATTTTCTTTGATATTTTCATCTTTTATCCTGAACAAATGAACTCTGAGGTACTAAACATTTACTTTCTTCCAGATACTAATATGTTAAGATTCAGTTGCATCTTTCTCCTCATTGTCTAATATTAATACCCTTCAAGTACTGTTATGTCATTTAAGACAATTTATAACACCTCTACAACTAGGTAGGTAACAAGTGATGACAACTTTTTGCCAGATTCCCACTCTCTGACGCAGGGATTAATCTGACAGTTATTTTGCTCTATTTTGTTATTGCTCTGAGCAAATCATTCTATACAAATTTTATAGCAGAAAAAGTCCTCATCAATTTTGCAGAAGAGTTCCAGGTATTTCCAGTAAGTTGTAAATTTTTGGAAATTCAGAACAGCTGGTTAACCGCATGTGTTTTATACATTGTAGAGGAAGTGAAAGGAAGAAAACAATTTCTGTTTTGTGACAGCTGACAACAGAAATATTTGAAAACCATTGATAAGCTCTGTGTATCACGCTTCTAAAGCCTCTCAGTATCTTCGTATCAGAAATGGATTATTTTAACACTGTACAAAAGTAGCATCCAATTATGCTTCTGTAGTTACCAAATGCATTAAAAGTAAAGTTTATAATGCTACTAACAGTTTTTCATTAAAATATAATTATGATTATTCTCTATTTTAGGAAAAGAATTGAAAAACTACAAGGCTAGACACATCTACATTTGAGACAGAGGCTTCCAGACTGATAAAGGCTTTTAAAAATTCTAAAAAAAGGAAAAAAAAAAAAGGTGTGGACTAGAACAATGTTTTGATTGTGATAACAGTCTCACATATACATTATATTCCACCTGAGCATTAGAGAGTGCATGGCAAAGGATAAAGGGCTCTGACTGATAAGCATTGCAGCAAACTCCTGCAGCGGTTACTAGTTATTAATAACTTATGTTGTTATACATTTACTAACACACAGACCATTCTGCTTTCTGTCAGCCAGGACAATGGAGTGTCCCATCATGAAAAGTCCCTTCAGCAAGCCAGATTTTCTCTTCATGGATAGTGCAGGGCGACTGCATGGTTTTGGCTTAAGAAGCAGTGCCATGCCCACACCTCAGGTATCACAGGTTAAACTGGAACAGCACCATCAAACTTAGACCCGGTACCTCAATCTCCACAAACATTTAAGAATCTAACAGGCCAGTTCCAGGAACATGTTTTACGATTTATGGGAGATGAAGCCTATCCAAGGGGTAGTGTCCTATTAAAATATTTTATTTCAAACTACTAACATTTCTGTCAGAGCTGTTAATTAGAGAAGCACTGTTTGAACCTAGTAGAACCTTGAAGAGTCTAATAATTTTTCAAAGGTCTCTGGCAAAGCTGGTGAGAACAATCTGTGCTGAGCCTCACAATTTCATCTACTGACAGACTTTTTTTTTCTGCATTTATACCTAAGTTTCTCAAAGCATGAAGAATTTCCAAGGTATGAAGACAGTTTGTAGTTACAGCAGTTCTGAGAACTTTCTTTGCCAGAGGCTATCTATCTCCTAGCCGTCTCAGCTAACTTATCATTTATTGCACAAGACAAACTGGACAGTAAGTATCATTATCACTATCCTACCCAGAGCTGTCAAGCACACAATTAACTCGAGTTAACTCAAGTACGTTTCACAGCTAGATTAAAACATCAGGTATTAAAACAAGGCTTTGTAACTTTGTTAAGTTTAACATGTACAGGTCAATGAACAAGATGGGAAACAGCCTCTAGCTCTCAGACAGCAGGCAAAGTTGCTGCAACAATGAACACAAAACTCTTGCAAGCTAAGTAGGAGAATTTCTATGCAATAAAGTAGGAAACATGTAAAAAGGCTGAACAACTCATTGGGATTTCTAAAAGGAACACAGCTATCTTCTTAACACAGAAATGTTCCTGGCTGAACTAGACTACGTGAAATTACATTTTTTTTACAATAATTAATCCCTTGTATTATATCCTGTTTATGATTGGATGATTCTTTTCTGGAATCACCTATTTTGCTGGATGAAAAGTTGCCTTCACCTATCACATTGCTAAAATGCAATAGCTTGGCTCGTATCACAGAATTATAAAATGGCCTGGGTTGAAATGAGCCTTAAAAATTACCTACCTTCAAATTCTGCTATGGGCAGCACCACCTTTCACTACACTAGGTGGCTTAGAGCTCCATCCAAACTGGCCTTGAACACTTCCAGAGATGGAAAATCAACAGCTACTGGGGGCAACCTGTTCTAATGCCTCACTACCCTCACAGGAAAGGATTTCTGCCTAGCATCTAATCCAAACTTACTATCTTTCAGCTGGAAACCATTCCTTCTTATCCTGTCACTGTCTGTCCTTGTAAAAAGTCTCTCCGCACCTTCCTTGCAGCCTCCCTTCAGGTATTGGAAGGCTGCAATGAGGTCACTTCAAAGTCACCTTTTCTCCAGGCTGAACAAACCGAATTCTCTCAGCCTTTCTTAACAGGAGAGTTGCTCCATCCCTCTATCATTTTGGTGGCCTCCTCTGGACAGCTCCAACAATTCCATGTCCTTCCTGTGCTGGGCCCCCAGAGCTGATGCAGCACTGCAGGTGGGGCCTCACCAGAGCAGAGCAGAGCAGAGGGAGAGGGCTTCTGCCTGCTGGCCACACTACTTTGCATACAGCCCTTCGGCTTTCTGGGCTGTGAGTGCACATATCTGGGTCATGTCCAGCACATCCAAATTACCTCCCCAGCCAAAATGAACAGATTTTTCTGAATCTCTGTGTTAAAAGTGGTGATACAAATTGCTGTGTCAGCAGATTGCTAGCAGCAGCGACTCATGCAAACAACAGTTGCAGAAAGCTGACATCTACTTCTTGCGTTAGCATTACTGAATGGCCTGTCCTGTACATCATCCCATGATGAAGGATTTATTCTGGCTTCAAGATCAGTTGTTTACAGCTAAACAGAAGCAAACAACTCTTATACCCTAACCAGTGTGAACACTAAATTAGAAAAAGTCTGCATATTGACAAGACCAGCTGAAAACAAAACTGTACGTCTTAAATTGCATACCTTCCTTCTTGAGCAGCTGTATTTCATGTTCATGCACCTGATTTGGAAAGGAAGAAGTATAAATAGAAAATAAAAATATCTCCAGAGTCCTACTTACCTACAGCAGTTAGCAATGAGCTCATAGGGGAGCACAAACAGAACACCCTTAGGGCTTTATCTTGTCACTACTCTGAAAGCAGATAGCAGCAGAGATGGCTCCAATTTATCCAGGTGTTTGATAGCCTCTAGAAAATCTTACTCATCCCAGATCTGCTATTTGCCTTTGGTACTCTGATCAAATTGTGTAACTGAGCAGACAGCAGTCACTCTCCTGGGAAAATTCTGTTAGGGTACACAACAAAATTGTCCCTGCACACTGAGAACATATCTAACAAAACACTGAAACAATTCTCTCTTAGTAGACCATTTCCCTCCCAATTTTACTGTTGTTTTTTCCTTATCATCTTACTCACCAGGTTAATTTTTGATAAAATACATTTTTGAGATAAGAAGCCTAATGAGACATTCCAGGACTTGTCTCACACATTACACATTTAGGCAGAAGAGAATCTTAAAATATTCTGCTACTTCATGTAGTGCACTGATTTATAAAATTTACCAGTATGTTCTAACTGTATTCAGTTATTGTATTATTTGAAAACAGATACCAGGATGAGAAGTGGCACACATATTCTACTGCTCAAGAATTAAAAAACCCCCCCGATATAATCTGTGCCTTGCTTGTGGATTCACAATCTCGTAATCTGAAAACTAAGCACATTATGAAACAGGACCCAGAAAAATATAGTGAAAACAAACAGAAAAAATCCCTACATTTTCTCTTCAGAGAATGAGAATTAGAGTTTTTTTTCTGTCTGTGCCATTTTTTTCCTGGTTGTCAGGATAAGAATATCCCCTTTCATATGATGAAGTTAAGTATGACAAACCCCACATATTTAGGGAGGATGAAAGTCATGTTAACAGCAGTGAGAAAATCTTTGCCAAATTCAGCTTTACTTAGATCCCACTGCCTTAAACATGCTCGTATCTGGGCGAAACCAAAGCCTGAAGTTGAAGATGAGAAAGTAGTCATAATTCGTTCTCAAACATTGTTTAAACAGTGAGTAGTAACTTATAAAAGTGAGTATTTTTTATGTAGTGTAATTCCACCTTGTAGTCACTCTGTATAATACTGGCATAAACAGCACTGATGAAGGAAAAAAAATCTGGAGGAAAACATAAAGCAAATAAAAAAAAATAGGTAACTGTAAAAAAAGAAAGGAGAAAAGTGCAAAGATACACACTTGTGAGAAAAAAAGAGAGGAACACGACTCAAATTTTAATGGAGGAAAGAAAAGTGGAGGAGAAAAAAAAGTTATGGGAAATTCTACTAATCAAACAGTCATAAGATTTTCCTGGTGTGTAGCTGTAATTTATACAGAATTTTCAGGGCAAGTCATGTTTTTCATAGGTCCACAATATTCACTGCCTAAACAGATTTCCTTTCTAACCTAACAGCATATTCCAAATTAGAGTATATATTACATGTATGTATTATATGCCATTCTTTGAATAGTGGCTTGACTTGAGTCTTACTTGAAGAAAAAACCCACTGTCCTCCATACTTGTATTTCTCTTGGACTAAACTGAATCACCATAGTCTTTGTAATCATACAGAAAAAAAAAAAAATTATTTTTCACAATCTAGTACATTCAAAGTTCTACAGTGGTAGTAGAACTGTAATTAACATGACTCTAAAAAGGGACACCAGAACAGGTTAATAATGATAGATTTTACTTGTGCCTTTTACTTAAGCGGCAAACTCAGAGAACGTTTAAAGATGGGTAAATTCACATTTGCCATAGGAGCACTACTAACCACAGAAGAACAGCAAAATGGACTCTCCAAGAAATCAGGCTTCAGTTCAGAATTCTGGGTTTGCTCCACTGAACAAAAGATATTTGACCACTTGCAGCAGCCTGTGTAACAGGCCAGGAAGAGCCAGAACTAGAAAACAAATCATCTTACTAGAGGCACACAAGAAGATAACAGGATGCCAGAACAACAACAGGTCAACACCCTGGAATGAATGCTTAATAACTGGAGACACTTCAGAGTACCAGAGAAATCCATTCTGGGCATGGTTATCTTCAACAGTCTTTTAAATTGCTTCACTAATGAGTATGTTTACAAAATCTGCAGTTGACACAAAGCCAGAGGGATTTGGTGAGCACCGTAGAAGAGAGGATTGGAACTGAAATTGATGTTGAGAAATTGCAGATACTCAGAAACCATTAAGATAAAATTCAAAAAAATCAAGTGCAGAGTGTTATTCTTGTAAAAACATACACACAAAGCTGGGACTATTTTCTTGGGAAGCACAATGGCTGCCTAAAAAGAACAAAAGCAGAAAGAGATAATACAGTGTGCTTCTCCTCTCCTGTAAAATATCGTATCAAACCAAACTCTAGAACTTTAGAGACTACATAATAGGAACAGTAACGCATTATCTGTGCAAGCCAGCTCACCTTCCTCACACTCCAGCTTTATACAGGAATGTATTCAGAAAGGCTCCTTCCACTCAGGATTGCTATTACACTCTATTTAGCCTTGAAAAGATCTCACTTGAATATTGTCTTTTCAACACCACACTCACAGAAACACCTTGGGAGTTTAGAGCAAATGATGCTACTTTGAAACAGGCTCTATCTTTTCAATCTGTGAATACAGATAGATGAGCATGTCTCCAGGTAAAAAAGGTGAAGAGGAAAGGGACATGAGTACCAAGCACATTCATAGAAGTTGTATTTCAACATAAGTTTTACTTTTAAATTCAATAGTAATTAACTTTTCCACAAGAAAAGGAAAAGCTTGAACCAGCTCCAGTTGACTTTGTTGTTAATCATAACTGGCTGAGCTACACTCTACATACAATGAAGGTACAGTTGGCACGGTGGTATTACGTGCAGCAGAACAACAGATGGTTAAAGAGTAACCTTCCTTCCAGGATTCACCTACTTCAGGGAAAGTATTCTTCCCCTTTAACAGACAGGTCAGGAGAAGACCACTGGACGTCACCAGCCTACTTGCTCAGGCAGGACCCCGTAGTGCATGGCAGTCAGAATTTTGTCTCGACTGCTTTTGAGTAGTGCAGGGAAGGAGACTCCACAGCTGCTCTGGGCAGCCTGCTCCAGTGCTCCATTAGTAGAGAATTTCTTCCTCATCTTGAGGTGGATGTTTCTATAATTCCAGTTTCTGCCCGTTACTGAGCATCACTAAGAAGAACTTGGATCCATCCTTGCGATGTCAGATATTCAGATATTTATACATATTGATGTGATCTTCTCTCAGTCTTCTCCAGACTGAACGGGCCCTATCCCTCAGCCTTTTTGCTAAATTGGGATGCTCCAGCCCCCATCCATGCTGCCCTTCGCTGGACATGCTCCAAGAGCTACCTGCCTCTCTTGTCCTGAGGAGCCCAAAATGGGACATATTGTTGAATTTCAGACAGCTCCTCTCTGCCCACCTCTTCAACATGTTGAAGTCCTTTGGAAGGGTTGCACAGCTC
The DNA here is from genome assembly GCF_029207755.1 of Chamaea fasciata. Lineage (NCBI taxonomy): Eukaryota > Metazoa > Chordata > Aves > Passeriformes > Sylviidae > Chamaea > Chamaea fasciata. The sequence continues at coordinate 1,709,751 of NW_027094089.1, read as the reverse complement.
TCTGGTTTATCAGCCACCCCTTGCAGCATCAGGGAACTTGCTGAGGAGGCATCTGCCCCTTCATCCAAGTCACTGATTGACATGTTAAACAATACTGGACCAGTACTCAACAATTGGGGACGACCACTACTCCAAAGAGACCCTGTTTCACCGATTACAACCCTCGGAGATCCGCAGCTCAAGAAATATGAGCTAGATGAGTGGACAGTGAAGTTGCAGTGACAACTGGCACCCCACTGTCCACACATCCATCCCACATTTCCTGAGCTTGCCTGTAAGAACAACACCAGAGACAGTGTCAAAACCCTTGCCACAGGTAAATATCCTCAGCTTCTCCCTCTCATCCACGCAAGTCTCAGCATAGAGGGCAATCAGGTTAGTTAAGCATGCTGACTACTCTTCACCGTCTTTGTGTGTGGGGGTAGCCTCCAGGAAATGTTTCATTCCCTTTTTGGGGATTAAGAGGAGACCAACTGGCCTGTACCTCCCTGAGATCTCCTTCTTTCCTCCTCTGAAAACCAGGGTGGTATTTGCTTTTCTCCAGCATTGTGGCACCTCTCCTGACTGCCATGACCTCTCAGAAATCTGAGAGGGGCCTAGCAATCATGTCCGCTAGTTCCTTTAGCACTCAGAGGTGTGAGGGAACCCTTCGGAGCCCATGGACTTGTGGATGGCAAGTTCACTTCTTTATGATTTCCCTGGACCCATGAAAGAACATTTTTCTCCTGTTTTGGGTTTTATGCAGAAGCCCGAGTATAAAGCCACCTTCTTGGAATGTTCTAGCTTTAGCTCTTTTTCACTGGCCACCCAGGCCAAAGCAGCTGGATTCTGCTAAGAACTGGGTGAAATACTAAAAAACAGTATTTTCTGCTATTCTGTTGCAGTGAGTGCAATTGTCTCTGGCAGACAATTCGTAGCAAACACAGAAATAGCACCACTAACTGTCACAGCAGGGGTTTCAAGGTGGTAATGGTGAGGTTGCTGTAAACATCTGCAACTCCCTGATGGCAATGACCTCCTTTTGGTAGAAGTGTCCCCGCAAGAATACCACTGACACATCAGTTTCTAAACAGACTTATTATGTTGGTATCATTCTTCACAAAAACAAGCTTTAGCTCCACAACAACATATCTAGCTAGTCAAAGACATACCTCTTTTTGTAGTGGTACCTTATATAGTTTGAAAATTTTACATGCGATTTTACAGTTAATGGCCGCATGCAAAAACATTAAGTGAAGTTAAGGGCCCTCATCTTTTCTTCCTTTTCCTATGTTAGATAAATTAATAGGGGGAAAACGAATTTATCCTGCAGTGTGCGATTATTCATCATGTTCACATATTCATTATTGGACAAAGTTTCAGCTACTTAAGTCTCATATAGGGAACCCCTACTGACCCTTCCAATTAAGATTTTCATATCAGGGATTCATAACATGCCTTCCTTGACAAAAAAAAAAGCAACAAAAAACCAAAAAAACAAACAAACAACAAAAACACAAAAAACAAACAAACAAAACAAAACAAAAAAACTATGTCTCCCATCCCCTCAGTATAGATTACAATGAGATTCAATGGTACTTCATCAAAACACAAAAAAGCCTTCAGACTGACAGCAGAAACAGGCATGTTCACACTCTCCAAAATTAAATTGGCTGCTGCAACCTTCCCAAATAAACATAATCATTAACTAAATATAGCTGCATTTATTCCAGAGTCAAGAGACTTTTCTTTTGCCTAGTAGATTAACTTTTTCTTTTTCTTCACTGTATGCTTTCTAACAAAAAGAATGGCTTGACCTCGTTTAGAATGGCTTGAGTGTTGCTGGATCCAGCAAACAGTTGAGCTGTCTTGAAAGAAAGCTTCCCCTCCATTATTTAATGTTTGTTTTCCCTTCTGGAGAGAGAAAATGCAAACAGTCTTCAGATTTACGCTGGGGAATGGTGGAGGAAAAACAAACCACAAATGCAAATGACTGCCTAATGAGAGTTTCAGTATTAAAAAAAAAAAAGGGTATTAAGAAAAAAAAAAGATAATAAAAAAGGATCTCTTTACCCCTTTCATTTCCATTAGCATAATTTTCCAAGAATGTTAACTACATTCTTTTATCTCTTAGACACCAGTATGCAGCTTAAGACAACGGTAAAAACAAAGCTGTAAATTACAACTGGATCAAAAGATTTACATAACGACATAAGTTATTTTGTATATTATGATTTGAATGATTCAATTCCTTTGATTTTGTTCCCAAGGAAGTATTTTCCACTGACAATGGTGAACTGAAAATGTAGCCTTTTAAACTTTTTTACTTTATTGATACTTAGTGTTGTCCAGTTAGCACTGATTCTTACACACTCATCATTTGGCATTTTGGTCATTTACGTAAAAAATAGGATTAAGCCAACGGTTAAGCTGGAAAACTACAGGAACAGTAGTAATTAGCATTGTATTGCCAGCATGGCAAATTGGTGATTTGAACAATAAAGAGAGCTCTAAGCTCAACACCATGTAAACAACACCTGTCACTTTAAGACCACAAGATGCATTTGGTGCTCCCAGCACTGCTTCAGGTCTTTAACTACCCCACCTGACCACAGCAGAGGAATTTCACCTAAACCCGTCCACCTGAGCCTCCGTACTAGCTACTGATTTTACTCAGGATCCTACGAACACTCTTACTCCACAGCACAAGGCGAAATTTTACTTTCAGAATGGCAAACACCGCCCATGTGACATGACATTAAAAAACGTAACCGCTTGTAACACCAAGTACGGTAGTCTGGCTGTGTTGGGTTTTTTTAATCTCTACAACTCGCGTTCAAGAAAAAAAAAACAACAAACCCTCAGACAGGCGGGCCCATTACTTTAATGAAGTACTTACTTAGTAGCCTGTTACACGAACAGGTACAGCTTGTACAAAAAAAACCCCATGAGAGCGCTGCAGCCCCTGCAAACCAGGTAAACCACCTGAAGCATTAAAAGAAAAAGAAAAACAAAAAAAAAAACAAACAAAAAAGCCCCCCAAAAACAACAACAAAAAAACCAAACAGCAAACAACAACAAGCACTCAAAACCCGGCACCAGCCTAAGGAACTGGAAAGCGTACTACCAAACCAACTTTAAAAATCATACTCAAACGGAAGCAAGCAAGACGGAACAAACACAACTGCACTATTCCCCCTCCCAATCCCGCAGAAACATGAGCTCCACCGCCGTTTTTCACCCGGGCTCGTTCTCTCCGCCGAAGCCTCGGCCCTGCACGGCGAGGGGCTGCGGGCAGCGGGCAGCCTGGGCGCCGGAAACCGCCTGACAGGCCGGTTCCCCTGGAATGTCCTCAGCAGCCTGCTCTCGTCCATGACAGCACCCTCAGCTACCGGAGAGAGGGGACGGGGTCTAAGTTTTCCCCCTCCCAAGCGTTTTTTGTTCTTTAAAGGGAGGGAGACACCCGCCCTGGGCGCGCACACACACACACACACACGCTCTCACTCCAACAGCCAGACACAGCTGATCCACAGCCCGTCAGGCTGGCTCCTCCCTGCCCCTCCGGCGGGGCAAAGGCACGGCGCAGTTCCAGCACCTTCTTCACCTCTTCCCCAAACTAATCCCGCGAGTGCCGCCCGCGCCCTACTGCTGCCGCCTTCGCAGGGAAGGAGGGAGGTGCTGCCCCTCTCTCCCCGCCGCGGAGGCGAGCTGGGAGGGGCGCAGGAGCCGGCGGCACCCGGGCAGCGCCCGCCGCCGCGAGAGCGGACCGCTGGCCCCGCGCGCGGCGCCGCGGAGCGCAGCGCACCCCGCCCCGCGCGCGCCTGCACACCTCCGCCCCCCCCCCGGCCTCCCTCATGAACAACAGCCCGCTGGGCCAATAGAACCGCTCCTTCTACGCAAGGGGGCGGGCACTCGCTGGGCGGCGGACCAATTGCAGCGCCGCTGCCTGAGCAGTGGCGTCCGCGAAGGGGGGCCGGAGGAGGGGCAGGAGTTTAGGAATAGGAGGGAATGGCTGTCATCAATGAAGTCATGTTCGTAATCTAGTCCCTCGCTCCGGTTCTGGACTCGGGTGACTCACTGACGGGGGAGAGGAGCGACAGTCAGCACGGCGCTCCGCCCGAGCGGAAGGTAAATACAACTTGCAAGTCGGTCGAGCCCCGCCAGCTCCCCGTGCCGGGCACGGTCCTTTATTGTCAGCGGCTGTGCCGGCTCGCACCGTGCCCACCTTCCCTCCCCGCAGCGCTCCCCTTCCCCGCGCACGGCCCCGCCGGTCCCAGCCGAGCCACCTGCTTCCTCTCCCCACCTTCCCCGGCGCCCGGCCCTCCCGAATATTTATATCCCCCCAGTGGGTGGAGAGAAGAAAGTTTTGATCCGGTATTATTCTGGAATAATCACGATGCGGATCTCCGGAGTGGGAGCGACAGAACCCCCGCGGAGTCGCCGGTGGCTGACTCGTGAGTCAGCGGCACTCTCGGTCTTGCCGCCCAGCGAGCGTGTCACGGGCTGCAGGCGAAGCGGCTACGGGAGAAATGGGTCCTTGGCGAGCGACAGCCCACACGGACGGGCCGTGGGTGGCTCCGCCGCAGCTGCCGGGGTCGCAGGGTGAAGTTCAGGGTGTCCGGAGGCAGCGGAGCGCGGTGCGGCGGGGCTGTGTTCTCCGCCGTGGCACACGCTGGCGTAGACCCAGCCGAGCGAGGGGAAGTGGGGAGGCATGGGGAGGGAGGAACATGGTGCAGGGGGGACGCGGTCTCGCCTGCGAGGAGAGTAGCGGCATTCCCCGGCAGAGCCAGGGAGGCCATGATCCGGATCATCTCGCTGCCTGCCTGTCACAAACACTGCACACACCGGGGAGGGGGGAAGAAGCGGGGGCTGAGACTTCAGCCCAACAGGGCTGCGGCTCCTGTTGCTTTTCGGTCTCTTGTTTTTAACTGTGCAGTCACTCCTGCTGTAAAGGTGTCGCGGTTTACTTCCCAAAATAGCCTGCATGTCGTCGTACCCCTCCCGTTTTCCCTGCAGAAATTCGCCCCCCTCCTCCTCCCCACCTCCTAGCAGAGTAGCACAAAAACATGCGCTTACAATTTTGGAATCGCCTGCCAAGCAAAAAAGCGTTTTATTTCCGGTGTGCGCGGAAATTTATTTTTTTTTAACCCGGCCGGGCGGGAGCGAGGATGCACACGCGCGCCGATGCTCAGGTAGCTGCGGCTCGCCGGCCCCTATGTCGAGAGAGGGGACGGCGGCGTTTGGCACCTGGAAAAGTTCTGTGCCCAGCCGGAGGCGGGGGTGGGCGGCAGAGCGCTGCTGCAGCCAGCTGCCGGGCGGGGCCGGAGGGCAGCGGAGCCCGTCCCCGGGCCGCTGCGGGGCAGAGGCGGGAGGCGGCGGCGGGCGAAGAGGATAGCAGGCTTGGGTGGCCTTTTCTCGTCCCTCCGCCTGTGCGAGCGGCGGCGGCGGATCAGGAAGTCACCGCCGCCGCACACAGGCGCACAGACATGTTTGGTCGGTGTGACATGGTGGCGGAGGGAAGGAGAGGCGGGGAGACGGGCCCAGCCCAGTCCTGAGGCATGACCCGGCTGCTCGCCCGGCCGGTCGCCCGCCTGCGGCCGAGGTACGGGGCCGTGCGCGGGCAGCGCCGTCAGCAGCGCACCCGCTGCTTCGTGGAGGGGCGGGGGCAGGCGGCGGCGGGGCCGTATTCCCAGGCAGGGACGTTTTACAGCCCGTCGGCCGGGGAGAAAACTTTCCAGAAAGGCTGGGGAGGGGAAAACAGGGCCCTGCTGCGTTGTGCTCGCCCGCCCCGGCGCCTCGGCGGGGGAGGCGGCGGGCGGCCCGGCGCCGAGGCCTGCGCGCCGCCCGTCCGGCAGGGCCCGAGGGCAGAGCGGCCGTCCGGGGAGGGAGCGAGCGCGGCGGGCAGGGAGCGGCCGCCCTCGCCCCGCCGCCCCCCGGGGCTCCCGGGTCCTCCGCCCGGCTCTGCCCTGTGTCGGCGGTGCGTGCAGAAATGGAGTTTTGCGTTGTCTCCTCCCCTCTTAAATTTATAATGGTGGAGCTGCAAACCGCGCACGGCTGGAAAAGTTGCAGTTCTTCTGAACTCGATCTGAAGTTACAGTTTGACGATTGGCTTGAGTTGTTTTTTTGTTTTGTTTTGTTTTGTTTTCCCCTGAGCGTGCGTTATGATCAAGTAAAGGGAGTGTAAAAGTGTCTGCAGATTACGCACATCTTACCGTATGTGTTTTTTCTTAGTATCTGCTCCTAATGTTCGGTAGGCAGAGTTACCGAACTTTACGTTAACGCTGTTCTTTTCAGGATGTATCTTTATTAATATTTCTGTGAGTATGAATATTCAAGTAAACAACCAGCTGAACGATTGAAGATAAAAAGTTCTTCCTGGATTTTCTTTTTTTCTTTTTTTTTTTTGTTTGGTCGGGTTTTTTTACCGCTCCGAGTATTCTGCGTGCTTGCAGTGAAGAATTGATCTGGGGTCTGTAACACTTGGCGTTGTTCCGTTTGCATTCTCTCCTGTTTTGCTTTAACTTTCTGAAGTGTTAAGTGGTTTTAACCACAGCCCCTAAGACCCAAACGATAAGCACCGTACTAGAACTTAATTCCTTTGGTAGTGTACCAGTTGGTAGTATACCAGTATTACTTGTTCGGGGTGGGGCAGTCTGCTCTGTGCAAGTTGCTATTGTTGTGCAAATACGGGCACACTTTCTCTTTGGGAACCTAATTGCCCTATTATTGTCTCTGACTTTGTTTCTTTTGTCCTTTTGTGATTCTAAGGGAAAAAAAAAAAAAAAAAGTAGTGTACCAGAAGGATAGGCTTGCCCCAAGGCAGGTTTTTATGTATATATATATATATACATATATATATATATATATGTATGTATGTATGTATATATGTATGTATCAGTAATAGAAAGCAAAAAGACTGTATGGATAGTGAGCTTTTGAAATTTAAGAGTGGATCATACAGCATGTACAGCATACAAGTATACATACAGCATATATGGACTTGCCAGAGTTGAGGGTAAATCTTCATTGAAAACATTACTTCTCTCATGAGTTATGTCTCAGCTGTAAGACTGGTATTTCTGTGGTGTTGCATCGAACATGTGCCAAAAGAGTGTGTTCAAAGCAGTTTTAGATCTTTTCTTTTGTTCATTTCTGAAGTAGTCTATGAACGTTTCTTGTCAAGTTTGAAAAGTGCTTTCACCAACACCTGAGGCTTGAAAATTGACAAGAGAAAAAGTCCTTCAGCTGGCATACTTACATTACATATATTCGTGGTAAAGGTGTGTTTGAAATTACTATCTCCGGATATATTTTTCTCAGTTTTTGTTGGACTTTAGAATATAGGGTCAGACTGTGCACAGTAGCAACTTAAAAAATGTCAACGCTACTACTCTACTGGTTTTTGTCATCCTAATGAGAACGTGAACCTAATATTGCTGTGAGCTACAAGTGAAACTTCACATTCTTTGTATTAGAACATTTTTGCAAAGTACTCATCGAAATGTCCATTACATTTCCGTGTGTTCCCTGCTGCAATCAAAGTTCTCTATGTGTAATAGGTGTTTCCTGGACCTCCATCACTTTTGGACTTTATCAGATTAGGTTGGGTATTTTTATTCTCTAGTGGAACAATAAACACAGCATTATGGCATAAAGATCACTTGCAATAAAATTGGTATTAGAGAAAAGCTCATGTCTTATTTTCAACATAAAGTAAAGAAGGATGAATAAGGGAAGGAATTAAAGCTTTCTTAAACACAGCTTTGATAGTTTGTAAATACAGCAGAATAAGAAGACTAACACTGAAAATTGTTCTTTTTTTCCACTCATGTAAACTCATTACTTGTTAGGTGTTAACATTTTCCGGTTTGTCTCCAGTTGGCAGAGAATATTTCCTATTTATCACTTTTAGCACCCAGGTGAATCATTTAAAGGCGAGGCGTTGGAGAAAATGTTAAGAATAAGGGTTTTTTTACAGAAAAGAGATGTTTTTCATATATAGTTTCGTTGATATTTTACAAGTAACTTAAATTTTAATACAAGTAACTTTTAAATGTAATTTAAAACAGTCTTCTGCCTTCTTCCTCTCTTCTTCCCTGTTTAAGTAAAGCCAAGGCCTGTCAGTAATATGGTGCATACCTTTCTTCTGCCTGCATCTCTTAAGATTTTTATTCAGAAACCAATGACAAGACAATGTTCAATAAGTGTGATTAATACCTGTAGTAAAACCCACAATATGAAAAGTTGCCATTTAGTAGTGCCCTGTATCAGTTTTCTGTGCCTGTAATTTATGGTGGAATCTATATATGAAGCAAATGTGAGATTGATCTTGGACGTTGTCTGATGGCAATTTAACTTTTGACTGCAGCTATCTGCTCTCTTTTTTTCCTGAAGGCTACTGTCTTCTGCAGCAAAGCCATCAGGAAGGATCATATGCCTGTGCTGTCGTGTCTTCACAGTAAAGTCTGGCAGCATAGCTTAGCCTAACTTGTGTGCACTCCGATTTGTGATTATGCCTTTTGACAGTCTGGAGTACTTTCGACTCCCAGCTGTTTAACAAGTCGTTTTTTGCTGCTGATGTTAGTTTTTCCTGCGAGGGTAGGCTGTAAGCTAGAGCAAAGTGGAGAAAAGTAGAGCTTTGTGTAAAGCTGAAACTTCTCTGCAGTAGGAGTAAGAATTCCTACGAGAATTACTTTACGGTGAGGAGTATTGACTATCATCCTAAAGTAAACTGTCTGTTACACTACATGACTCCACAGTGAAGGTTCTGGTGTAAGCATTCCTCCCATTTTGCGAGCTCTGCTCTTCGGGGATGCCTGCAACAGTTTCTGGTAGAGAGCTAGACGTGCCCCTAAAATAGTGTTGGCAGAGGTTTTTTTCTTCTGGCCTAGGTGCCTGGATAAGTAATTAAGATTCAGCGTTTCTGGTTCTGTGGTTTGTATTTTAAACTACAAATTCCTTTGCAGCAGGTTTTCAAGGTACACTGGCATTGAATACATGAGTGTGCAAAGGCAGAATCTCCGCTGTTGATGGGTTTGGCTGCTCTTTATGTGATCTAATAACTCTGGTATATGTTAGTTGAAGATTTGAGTCTTCTCACTGTTTTTTTCCTGTTTCATGTAAACTTGTGTATTGATTGAACGGCCATTTAATCAAATGATGATAGTTAAATCGTGACAAAAGGTAATGCAGAGTCTCCTGTGAAGTTGTGCAATTCAAAACACTAATTTGCTTGTATGGTAAGTTATTTAGTGATGATGAGTTTGCTATCATTACTAATCAGCTCTTCTACTTTGAGCATATTATTTTGATTATAGTTAGCAAGTAATACAAATCACTGAGAGTGTAATTTCTTGTTTTGTGTGGTACTATAATAAAGATAACTCCTTTAGCCTATAGTGTATCACAAGTTTACAGTTTATCTTTTCAAAGCCACCTGTGCATCATGACTGCAGTTGGAAATGTGTGGGGAGAAGTAGACAGTTAACTGTTTCTCTGTGAAGACAGAGTTACAGTCAGCTTTTCAGTATCTGTGTGGCTGTTGTTTGGGTCCATATTTCATCAGCTCTAAGCAGTATAGTTCCTTACTTTCTACTACATATCCAAGGCAGGACATGTGGCCAAAACATCCTGGCTGAGGTTCAATTTAGGTTGAGAGGAAAGGCAGAACTTATATTGGATGGTGAAGGGAACTAGCTAGAAGAATTATAAATACTTACTGCTCCATCTGTTCTTAGACTCGGTGTGTGCCCTGTCAAAGCAGTCTGTAATCCCTGGATCTTTTTGGGTGTACAGCTGGTCCTGAATTCCAAAGTAATGCAAATGGTTTTTTACCTGCTGTGTTTTCGTTTGGGATCTGCTAATACTTCCTCATGGGAAAAAAAATCCCTGCCTTTGTTACCTTTGGGTTTGTAGCAGGTTTTTTTACCAAAATATGTGTTGTAGAAACATTGAACTGATGGAGGCCATATTGTACAGTGAATTAGTCACATCTACAAAACTTCCTAGGTGGATATAAAATGATAGTGGAGAAACATTTATGCTTAGAGACTGTGATTTCAAATCATTCACAGTGCAGATATTTACTATCCTAGACTGTTTGATCTAGAAATAGTTGAGCAGAGATCCTAGGTCTCTCTTAATCTTCAGCTCTTGGTTTTGTGGCTCTTCTTTGTATTTGCATTTGGCTAAAGTTAGTCTGATACAATAGATGCCTTTTTTATTTCCCTGTCTTAACTCTGGTTGTGTCCAGCAGAGGTGGAGAAATTCTCTGAGACCGCAGGAAGAGCCATGTGATTCACCACAGCTAATTCAGTTGCCAGTAGTTCATTTGGGGCTGTTCACAAAAGAGGATTGTTGATGTTGATGTACATAGATCTAAGAGGTGGTGAGGGATTACAGTTCAGGGGGAAAAAACATCCTATTTGAAGTCATGTGAATGTGAACTACTCCAGTCAGTGTTTTGGGGAAATTGTAAGATTGAACACTTGAAAAACCATTAAACAAGGTGTAATGTGTTAAAGAATCAGGGCCAAGAGCCTCATAATTTGGAACAATAAGATTTTTTTTTTTCATTTTACTGTAGTCTTGTAATTTATTGGAAACATTTGCTTTTTTTTTTTTTTTCCCCTCTTCTTCTCCTTGCTTTCTAATTCTAACAGGCACTACTCATTAAAAAGCAGTCCAAAGAAATAGGTCAACACTGGCTTTTGGCAGGGAGTTGGCTTCATACTGCTTTTTTCTTTGCAGGCACCAGAATTTAGCCAAAATAATACCAATACTATCTGCATGGAACTTGGCCACGGTTGGACATGTTGTCTTTTTGTAGCTTTTTGCTTTGATTTTAATGAAGCTTTCATAAGGGCCTAAATGAATTAGGTATATAGCTTTTACTGAATTTTAATGACAGCAGAGTATCTAATTTCTGTGAGGCTTTTTAATACAATCTCAGACTTAATAAATATGAACTAAGCTATTTTTGAAACATGTTAAACTATAAACTTTTCAACAGGTTGGTTCTGTGAACAGATGCTTGGTTGGGAGGGCCATACTGTGTCCTGGTTTAGGTCAGCAGCATTTTTTTTAATTTTGTGGACTACTGTTGCCGGAGAAAATTGCTTTGTCTCTTTATTTTCATGACTGTCTTCAGGCGGGAGTTATTACTTGCGTTTAAGTAGTATTTTCAACACTTTGTGTTCCCTGATATAGATTTTTTAAATTACTTTTTTTTTTTTCCTTGTTCTATGACATACAAAATGTCTGAATACAAATCTGTTAATTCCCAATTATGTGAGATGGGGTGAGTGTATCCTCGCTCGAAGTGATGGTGATGAAAGGACTTGGTCTGGTGTAAGTGATTCAGACATTTAGCTCCGGTAGTTCCTGCTTTTCATAGTTTGGACACTTACTGTCCTATCAAATAGAATTCTAAATTTTTCAAATTTGCATACAGGATATGCTTAATGTATTTGTAAATAGCAGTGTAACTAACACTGGGACTGGAGCTAATTTTTATGAGAACTGTGAGTTGAATTTGAAATAGGATGAATAGGTGAATAGAGGGGAAGATACCATTTTAGTGCATGGGTATAGGTAGATGTCTTTTGTGAAATAAGGTATTATGGGGGTACTGTGTACTGATAGCACTTTTGTAGTTGAATGTGTTATGGTCCTGTATACATTATTCTGGGTGGGGAGGGTGGTGCCAGGTATCTGCTTTGTTAAATGGTTTGAATTTTGCTTATAATGCATGTAGCGACTCAGCTGCAAGAGTGTCAGTCTTAGATTTTGCAGTATCATGATTGATGCATGTAAGAACTACTTGTTGTGTGGGAACATGTTGGCCTTCATACAAAATGTAGGCCTCTTAGAGGAAGCTCTGGTGTTTGCAGTTGTGAACATTTGATATCTTGATTCCTTTTGTGGTCATGTTGTGAGGTTGTGGAGGGCTAATTAGTGACTTAGAGTTTTGAACTGGCAAGTTTCATAGGCCATAGGGAACAGGATCCCAAGGTACCAAGTCACAGAATCACAGAATACCCCGTTCTGGAAGTCACCTAAAAGGATCATTGAGTCCAACTCCTGCCACTCCACAGGACACCCCAAGAACCACACCATGGGTCAGAGACCTCTGCCAGGCTTGGTGGTGTGACCACTTCCCTGGGGAGCCCATTCCAGTGCCCAAAAACCCTGTGGGCGAACAACCTTTTCCTGATATCCAACCTAAAACTCTGGTGATAGAACTTCAGGTCGTTCCCGCAGGTCCAGTAGCTGGTCGCTACAGAGAAGTGACGCAGTGACAGTGTCTGTCCCTCCTCTTTACCTTGTGAGAAAGTTGTAGGCTGCAATGAGCTCTTCCCTCAGTCTTGTCTTCTCCAGGCTGACCAAACCAAATTACCTCAGCAGCTCCCTGGGGCTTCTGGTTTGGGCCTTTCACCATCTTTGTGGCCTCCTCTGGACACTCCCCAGTAGTTTTATATCTCTCTTTCATTGTGGCACCCAGAGCTGCCCCCAGCACTGGAGGTGAGGCTGCCCCAGAGCAGAGCAGAGCAGGACAATCCCCTCCCTTGCCCAGCTGATGCTGTCCCTGGTACCCCCCAGGACATGGCTGGCCCTCCTGGCTGCCAGGGCACTGCTGACCCATGTTCAACCATTCCCTTGAGCTCCAGGTCCCTTTCTGTGGCCCTGCTTTCCAGCATCTCATTCCCCAGTCTGTTTGTTCATCCAGGGTTGCCCCATCCCAGATGCAGAATTTGGCATTTGTCTTTGTTAAACTTCATATGGTTAATAAATTCCCAGTCTTCAAATTTTTCTGTGCCTCTCTGTAGGGCCTCTTTGCCGCTGAGGGAGTCAGCAGCTCCTCCCACTTTTGTATCATCTGCAAACTTAGTATCCCTTCAAGTCCTTCATCCAAGTCTTTTAAGAAGGTAAGCCAGTAATGTGCGCTTCCAGACCAGAAAGCCAGCTGCATCCTGTGTTGCACCAAAAGAAACGTGACCCACAGTGTGAGGGAGGTGGTTCTCCCCCTCTAGTCTTCCCTCATGAGATCCTACCTGGAGTGCTGTGTCCAGGCATGGGGTTCCCAGCACAGGAAAGACATGGACCTGTTGGGGTCTGTCCAGGAGATGGCATTGAAGTTGAAGAGTGTTAGCTAAAGTACCTCCCCTGTGAAGAAAGGCTGAGAGAGCAGGGGTTTTCGCATGGATAAGAGGGTATTTCAGGGAGACGGCATTGTGGCCTTTTGCTGCCTGAAAGGGCCTTGTAGAAATGAGGGAGAGGGACTTTTTGTATGGGCACACAGTGGCGGGACAAAGAGTGGTTTTAAACTTAAAGAAGGTATGTTTAGATCAGCTGTTAGGAAGAAATCTTTAAGGTGGGGTTGACCAGAGAGATTGAAGTGTTTAAAGCCAGGTTGAACTGGGCTCTGAACAACCTGATCCAGTGGAAGGGACAGGCAGGGGGGTTGGCACTATATGATCTTAAAAGTCCCTTCCAACCCAAACCAGTCTGTGATACTGTGTTTAAGAGTATTGGCCCTAAAGAGGAGTCCCCAGCTAGTGACAGGTCACCAGCCCATTGCCACCCCATTCACTGTAAACCTTTGTGCTCAGCCCATCAGCCAGTTGCTCACCCAATGCTTGATGTGTTTACCCAGCTGTGTACTGGATATTTTGTCCAGAAGGATCCTGTGAGAAACTGTTTTGAAACCTTTACTGAAATCCAAAAGGATTACATCAGCTGGCTTCCCTTGGTCAAGTAGGTGGGTTACTCTCTCATAAAAGTAAGTTAATTTTGACAAGCAGAACTTTTCCATCATGAATCTGTATTGGCTGTGACTGATGACTGCATTGTCCTTCAGGTGTTTTTCAATACCTGCCGGAGTAATATTCTCTATAATTCTACTGGTCACTGAAGTGAGACTGCCAGGCCTGGAGTTTCCAGGCTCATTCTTCTTGCTTTTCTGGAAAACTGGGACATCAGCCAGCTTCCTGTCAGCTGGGACCTATCTAGGTTCCCAAGTCCATTTGAAAATCATTGAGAGAGGTCTCATGATGACATCAGCCAGCTCTTTGAGTATTCTCAGATGAATTCCATTGGGCCTTAGAGATTTCCAGGGAAGTGGGAGTTGATTCTCACAGCCACTGTCCTCCAGCTCAGGCCACTGGGACCCCTTAATCCATCATTGGCATTGAGGACAGAGGCAAAGAAAGCATTAAACATCTCTGCCATGTCCATGTCCCAGCTTGTGAGGTGACCGTCCTCATCCTGTAACAGCACAATGTTATTTCTCCACTGTCTTTTGCTATTAATGCATAAACCCTCTCTCTTTTTATTGTCCCCCCCGAACTGTGGCCAGTTTCAACTGCAGTGGATCTTTAGCATGACAGATTTTCTCCCTGCAGTGGTGAGCAGCATCTCTATTCCTCCCACATCACCTGACCTTGCTTTTGCTGAGCCTGCACCTTCTTTTTTTTGCCTCTACCTCCCAAAGAAGACAAGCCATCTTCTGCCTCACCTGCTTGGCTTCTGACATTTGGGAATTGCCTCCTCTTGTACCCCTAGAAGTTGGTGCTTAAAATGTGACCAGCAGTGACAGACTCCAGCACTTGTAAAAGCATTTTCCTGGGGTCCCTTACTCACTGATTCCCTGAGCAGCCTGAAGTCTGCTCTCCTCATGTCCAGAGCTGAGGTTTTGCTGGTGCTTTTTCTTCTGTCAGAGATTTTAAGCTGATTACTTTTTGGGTAGTGAGGCCAGGAGCGCCAGCAATCCCTGTGTTGCTCATGACAAGCATCAAGCTTGAATTCAAGGGGAGCATCTTTCCTAGTCAGCTTTCTGAGTACTGAACCATGAAGAGGTCATCCAGGTGTTTTAAGAATCTCCTGGACTTGATTGTGCCAGCTGTGTGGTGTCCTCCGTTAACATCTGGCTGGTTGAATTACCCTGTAAGGAGAAATTTGAAGGTGCCCCTTGGTTACTTGAGGAATTGATGTCATTGTTGTCCCTGTGTGATCTGTAGCAGCCTCTCATGACGACATCTCTTTTATTTGTTTATCCCTTAATCTTGACCCAGAGGGTTAAGGGTACTGCTATTGCCAGTTGTAACCTCCATACATTCTTGTCCCTCTGTTATGAGCAATGCTGTTTTGCCAGCTCTGCCTGTCCCTCCTGTAAGCATCCAGCATGGTGCACCAGGCACTGGACTCATACCACTGAGGTTTTTTTATGCCAGAGATGTCATATTTCTGGCACGGGGCTAAAGCTTCTCCTTGCTCCTTTCTCATGCTGTGTAGTTCATTGTAGCCTACACCCCGTGGGGCAGACTGAGTGATCTCAGTTCCTCAAGTTTTGGTGTGCCATCCCATTGTTTATCACTGGCAATCCTGATTTTATCCCTTTCTGCCTTCCAGTCTAGTTTAAAGCTCTGTTAATGAGCCCTGCTAGCTCTTGTGGTAGAACCCTTTTTCCTCTTTGTGAAAGGTACATCCCTTCAGGTATCAGTACACCAATTTTTGGATAGACCATGCCATGACAAAAAAAAAAAAAAAAAAGAATGAAAGAAAAGAAAAAAAAAAAGAAAAAAAGGGACAAATTCTGCCAATGACACCCAATTTTGGAACCATGTGACACTGGGAAGCAGCAGATTTCCCTGTGCCTTGGATCTGGTGTGCATAGCACGCCTTCAGTTCTCTTAAGAAGGGAGTCACCTGTATCAAGTACCCTTCCCTTTTAATTAACAGGGGCAGTCTTAATGAGGGTGGCAGTCTGTCTTGCCCCAGACGATTCCCCTATCCCAGAAAGGCCTTTGCCTACCTCATCAGTTGACTGTCCTGCCCATTCCAGATCGTCATACTTCTTGTAAATGGTACCAGACCTGTTTGTCATCTTCAAGTTTTCAGGAGAAAAGTGTTTTGCCTAGTGTGGCCAGTGACCACCTTCCAGGTTTTGTGTTCCAGAGACTCTGCCTTACTGCTTGGTGGGGTTCTGAGTCCACCTGCATCTTCTCTTCAGTGGAGGTTTGAGACTTAAGAGACTCTTTGAGAATAGCCTGTCAGTCTCAGTCATTCTCATGAGTACTGCACATGTTGTTCACTTAATCCTGTGGCTCCTTAACCTGGTCATTTACAATAACACATCTTCTGTGACAGGAGTGATGGTCAGCCCCAGCCTTACAGAGGGGCATTAGGCACTCCTGGCAGACTGAGTCCTGAGGAGTTACATCTACCTTTGGATAGTCTGCCTGGCTGGAAGCTTCTGACATGGCTGGTGCAGTGACTTCGGGCGGAATGAGCTCTGTGGCATGTCAAACCATACCTGAGGGAGAATATACATATATACATATATATGTAATAATATTATGCCCTTTTTCTCCAACTCCTGCGTCTGTTCACTGCCTCTGTTGGCTGCTCCCAAATGATTATAGGGGAACGCTGCCAGTGTGCCCTGGTTACATTCACTGGGACCCCATTTGAGAGAGCGGGGGCAGCCGCTGTCCTTGCTGGCTGCGCTCACGCTTAGTCAGCTGCTCTGGGGCAAGCTGCCAGCTCCAGGTGGATGTCAGCGCTCCCCTGTGGTTCCCTTGGCTACAGCCCTGCTCGCTGCAGTCCGTGGCTCCACACTGGAGCTGTTTGCCTCGGCAAGGGATGGTTGGGGGCAGTCAGGCTGTGTTCCAACCTGTCCTTGTCACTGCTGGCTCCACCCGTGCCCAGTCAGCCCCTCCAGGGCAGGCTGGTGGCTTCATGGGTGTCTCAGTGCTCTCTGGCAAATGCAAAAAAGTTCTGAAGGTAGTCTTAATAATCCTTTTATAGCTTGTTTCACTGTATTACCATGAATTTTACAAGTACAAATTTCAGGCTAGTCACAGCTTTTTAGGGAAAGATTTTTTTAACACCTAGGTTACAGAGATGCCCCACTCTCTTTCCTGTTTTTAGTGCTACTGTGCTTGGCCCACATGACACATCTGGTGATAGCAAGTTAGTTCAACTGTTGTTTCTGGTAGATGTTTCTCATAGCACGCCAGCTGCTTTGTTCTGTGAGCACTACACAAATGTCCAGAAATGGACAGAATTTTCAAGATCCTTATCTTTCTAGTAGGCTTCTAGAGGGATGATCAAGCTAATTTGCAACATTAAGGATCATGTAAACATTTTCTGCTGATGACAGCTTGCGTGTGTACGTAAACGTGTGTGTGTGTGTGTGTGTGTAATGACTGCCAGTAGATTTTATTGAATTTTTTTTCCATGCCTGTAATGTCACATAGAAATTGTGGTTTTGTTTTTGTTTTGTTTTTGTTACTAGAGCTATTCTGCTAATTGAAAAGGAGACAGAAAATAGATGTCCACGCCTACAGACCCTGGCGCCATGCCTCATCCTGGTCCTTCCCCTGGACCAGGACCTTCACCTGGACCGATTCTGGGACCTAGCCCAGGGCCAGGGCCATCTCCTGGCTCCGTTCACAGCATGATGGGGCCGAGTCCTGGTCCTCCCAGTGTCTCCCATCCAATGCCGACCATGGGGCCTACAGATTATCCACAGGAAGGCATGCATCAGATGCATAAGGTAATAGTTTATTACAAGTGAACCTTTTCTCTCTAGAGTTCTCTCCACTGATGAACGGAGCTACCTAAACTGTGCATAGACCTGCTTAACTGCTATAGCACATCACCTGCAAAGCTTCAGCTACACTCATACTTCTTTATTACTAAAGATTACTTGTGTGTCAGATTAAACACAGCTTCCTTGTGCTTAGTAGACTACTTTGAACTACAGTTAGTAGTTAGGAGCTGTTCATTTGTACACTGTACTTTTCAGTAAGACAGATGACAATAACATGAATGATAGTGTTAAAACTTTAAGAGACACCATTCTAAACACCTTTTTTCTCTTTTTCTTCTTCTTGTCTCTTTGGACATCACATATGTTTTTTTCTGGGGTGGTTTCTGATGTTGCATGAAATTGTTCTTTTTCTGAAAAAAAACCAAAAAAACAAAGCAAGCTTAATTCACCTTAGAGGATTTGTATTGCAAATTTGTTTACTCTCCCATATTGAAAATGTGGTTGAAAAACGTGGCTTTCAAGTTATTTTGTAAGGACTCCGTCTTACAAAGGAATATAAAACTATGTCACGTAGAATGTGCCAATAATTGCACTTCAGTAGTTACTGTTATACACTTAAAATTAGACTATGTATGGTTAGACTATCACTAATGTTTTTTTGCTTTGAGGAAATACTTGCCTGTGTGGAAATTCCTTTGTGAGAACAGTCTCTTTATGTACTGTCATTTTAGGTTGTATACCAGAGATTTAGAACCCAGAAAATTTTTGATTGCACTGATGTTCTACTCGGAAATACGTGGTAGCAGCTTACAGAGCCAAGATATTGAAAACATTTTGGCAGCTCTTGTTAATTCCACTCAGGGAATTGTTATATGCACATAGAGAAAAAATTACAATAAAAAACTGTTTCAAAAATACAGAAACATGTTTTAATTTTCCTCTTGAAATGGCATCTTCATTTTGACGCACTCACATGTGGTTCAGTTTCATTCATTAAAACTATATCTAATCAGTAGGGACATGACATCACTGTCTTTTACATGAAGAACCAAAATATTTTTAATAACACAAAGACTAGCTGCAGTGAAGGAGGCTGTGATCCAGCTATCCATTTGTACTGACCTGTTGTAATTTCTGAGAGTTCAGTGTGTGCTGTAACTATAACCTTTGCATTTGAATCTGGAGGTATCTGATTTAGCTGTTAGCCAGGTTAGACATTTGCAGTTGGCGTTTTTTTTTTGGTTTTGGGGTCGCTTACAGCCCAGCTTTTCAGAACTCTGTCCCCAGACTTCACAGCCAGGGTTCTAAAATCCTTCATTCCTTTCAATTTTTTCTTGTACCTGTAGAAGAAGAAAGTGGCGCCAGGAAATTTCAGTAGAATGGCTGAATGCTTCACACATTATGTTTTTAACTGCTGCATCCTGTTATATCAGGCAGTTAATCCTATATTATAATTAAATGTCATCCCACAATATTCTTTTGGAGACTTCAGAGAGTATCTCACAAGGTTCTGTGAGCCAGAGTAGAAATTTTCCCATTGAGGTGGCATTGAAATATTTAAAAAAAATATTTTGAAAAATTTTGAAAAACGGCACCACAAAGCCTGGCAAGCCAATTCAAAGATGATCATTCAGTATAGTTGTGGTTAAATTACTCGACCTTTTCTACACTTTGATTATGATAATGGAATATAGAATGTAATTTCACAAGTCTTTGTTTTAGTAGCAACAGCCTTGCTGTTTTCTTTTACATTTCCAGTTCAGAGGTTCCAACATGGCTTCAAATGTGTATAATTAAGCTAGAACGTGTGTCTGTTGAACGGATACAGGTAAAAAAAAGTTAATTTTTGGTCTAGAGGACGTTTTGGGTCTGTTTTTTGGTGCAGCTCCAGAAATAGGGATATATTGGGATAACTGTTGGAGGGGTCTAAGAAATGCTGTAGAAGGGTCCCTCTAGATTATTTTGCAAATATTACCTGAATGTTTTTCAGTGTAATGAAAAAAACTGGTCAGCCACCTGCAACTGGACCAAATAAACATTTTCTTTTTGCTTAGTGCTGTATAAAATATGTTGACTTTCAAGCCATGAAATATCATAACACTATTTTTTAAATGAAATGCAGTAAAAGTAGGGGATTGCACCAAAAGTGACCCATTTACACAGTTACTTTGTGGGGTAGCCATGTATGCAATAGCATGGAGCTCTTCTTTTAAAATCCACATACTTAAGTCAACTAACTTCATTCTGTGTTAGGTGTTTGACTAGTTTACAAATGATAATATAATGCAAAAAGCTTAAAAAAATCCAAGGATCAATCAATAGCTGAAACACTGATTGAAACAAATTTGTATAAATAAATGGTAATTCCTAACGTCTGTTCACTTAAGAACTGTTATTATGAAAGCTAAAGATTGTATATTCACTTGGTAACCAGAAGACCTTTCCACAGGAAAATTTGTTACTATTTTTCATCAGTTTTGACAGAAACAATAAATTAACTGCATTTCTTGCTAGTTTCTTGAGGACTATCAACCAAATTTCCAGGAAAATACAGGTCCAAATTTTACCAAAGTGTGTCTTGGATGCATCACAGTATTAAGGAGGAATACTTAAGAAGTCTGTCAGGGATACTGCTCAGATAACAGCCTCAGAGAGTCTTGTGAGAAAAAGTACTTGGAAGCTGAAAGATGTTAAAATAAAATATTGCTACCTTTCTTGCCCTAATCTCACTTTCCTTCTGCATCCACATGGAAACTTCTGTGGAGGCAGAATGAGGTAACATGGTTTTAGTCTGAATTTTGATGAAGCCTCTCGTACAGTCCCCCACAACAGTCCTCTCTAGACTGGGGAGA
This sequence comes from Chamaea fasciata, assembly GCF_029207755.1. Classification (NCBI taxonomy): domain Eukaryota; kingdom Metazoa; phylum Chordata; class Aves; order Passeriformes; family Sylviidae; genus Chamaea; species Chamaea fasciata. The sequence goes on along the minus strand of NW_027094089.1, from coordinate 1,689,366 downwards.
GATGACAGCCCGGAGAGACAAACGTGTCCTGGGCTGCATCCAGAGCAGTGTGGGCAGCAGGGCAGGGAGGGGATTCTGCCCCTCTGCTCTGCTCTGCTCTGCTCTGCTCTGCTCTGCTCTGCTCTGCTGAGAGCCCACCTGCAGTGCTGCATCAGCTCTGGGGTCCCAGCACAGGAAGGACATGGAACTGTTGGAGTGAGTCCATGGGAGGCTACCAAAATGATAGTGGGATGGAGGAACTCTCCTGTTAAGAAAGGCTGAGAGAATTTGGTTTGTTCAGCCTGGAGAAAAGGTGACTTTGAAGTGACCTCATTGCAGCCTTCCAATACCTGAAGGGAGGCTGCAAGGAAGGTGCGGAGAGACTTTTTACAAGGACAGACAGTGACAGGATAAGAAGGAATGGTTTCCAACTGAAAGATAGTAAGTTTGGATTAGATGCTAGGCAGAAATCCTTTCCTGTGAGGGTAGTGAGGCATTAGAACAGGTTGCCCCCAGTAGCTGTTGATTTTCCATCCGTGGAAGTGTTCAAGGCGAGTTTGGATGGGACTCAGAGCAACCTTGTCTAGAGACAAAACTGGAAGGAGTTTGGAACTTGATGATCTTTGAGGTTCCTTCCCTCTCTAGCCGTTCTGTATCTTCTGGCAGTCTTCTGTATCTTCTGTATCTTCTTATATGCTAGGTGGTCCACATGATTTTAACTGCTTAACTTTTGGTTATGACAACATTGTATCTTGTTAATTTGCAGGGTGCTCATTTGAGGGATGGATGGAGTTCTGTGAACTCTGTTTATTTTCTCTTCCATTTAATTGTAACGTGATGCATAATCACTTCTTTTGTGAATTTGTAATGGGGTGTACTGTAAATGCTGACTGTGGAGTAATTACAATGATGTTATATACTGGTATTGGTGAGTGAGATAAAATGTGAGGGAGAGAAAAAATTCTTCAGAAATACTGTAGTTTTTACTAAAAATGTTTGTTGTTCACTCAGATGTTCCATTAAAACAGAATGCAAATGGTTTCCCATTTCGGATACTATTGGCTAACAAATCTATGCACATTTGACATTCTGAGAATCAAAGTAGTTCTCTCAATGTCCTAGAAGTAACAGCACACAACATCAGCAGACACGTTCTCTGTATTATTTTTGTTTTTTGTGTCTACATTAGTGAAAAAGGAAAGGAAGTATGGCCAACCTTGAAAAATCAACAGAGAACTTAATGTAAAGTGGTGATTTAGTAATCTTTTTAAAGATTTACTGGTATCAGTGGCGAATTTCCTGCTGCAAAAACCACATTCAGACAGGTTGTTCTTCAGGGATGCGTTCAGTTATGCTGTACAGTTGTGTGGCTGTTACGTGACAACACACTGCTGTTCAGTCTGTGGGATTCTGTTGTTTCGGAGGATGTATGGTCTAAAAGAAAACCAGTTTGGTATTCTGTCTTTGATTTAAAGGCCAGAGTGCTTTTTTGCTTGATTTTTTTTAAAAAGGTGTATTAAAATAAAAAAAAAAACCTAAACCAAAAAACTAGATGCTGTAATGTCACAGTTTACCTGAAAATAGGTCAAACTGTGATGTATCTCTGAGAAGACCTTAGTTGCTAAATTCAGAGTAAAAGCACTGTAGGCAAAATGTTCTTTATGCATTAGACATTATGTAAGTCTGTAAGTCTGCCAAGTCTATAGGCATGTGCTAGCCTACGGTAGAAGTTGATCCCTCATTCTGTTTCTGGAGGCATTGTTTATTTGGCCTCTTCAGTACTTGTTTCCTTACGTATGGGGACCAATCAAAATTGTAATTTCTGCTCAAAGCTGAATATGTCTCAGCTTCCTGGTTCCCTTCTGTTCTGTCATATTAGAAGACTAAAATAAAAAAAAGCACCCCAACGTGATAGTTGTGCTTTATTGGTAGTATAGGTTACTTATCCTATTAATGTCTTTGTGGAAGATAGCTTCATTAACTTACAGAGGACTTAAGAATTTACAAGAATTACGTTGTCTGAAAGATACCCTCTGTAATTCTTAACCTGTTGCATAATTTTGAGTTATCTTCTAGCCTTGTAACTATACAGTGCTTTAGGAAAGTTTCCAAAACAACTATTCCTCAGTTCTTGTGGTCCACAGCTGTCCTCTGCTGAATTGCCTTTCTTATTGTACACATTTTTTTCATAGCCAGTTAAAGGTGCTTTTAGATGAACTACATTCTTGGAAGTAACGGTCTCTGCATACATTAGCAATTGCATAATCATTAAAACTAATTTGGGCTTCACAGAAGTTCATGCCATCTTCATCTTTTGCATTTTTGCTAGTAAAAAGTTGATTTATGAGTTTTAGTTTTCAGTTTTTTCACTGTGTAATACAGAGATGCAAATCCCTTTTCTGCTATATATTTAGTCTCTGTTCCATTAGACTTAAAGCATTTCAGTTTGCTACAGTTGTTTTTGTGTCTTGTGGTTTTTTTAATAATACTTTTTTTTTCAAAAATCTGTTCTTTTGATCAGTTCTCTCCACAGAAGCATGCCTTGAATTGAAGTTTTCTTGTATGATCACGTCACTACCTCTCTGTTCCTGTGTGATTTTTTAAAAAAATTCCCTCTACCAAAGGCTTTATCAAAACATCCTTGCTTTTCTCTTCCCTGCTGCTGTTTTCTTAACTGACAGCTCCTTTCCTCACCCTCTTTATACTGGTACTTCTGATGTATGCTTGCTGTGTGCTTTCCTATTCCCACCTGAGCTGTCTGTGTTCCCAGAGGTTTCATGGTTGACACCTGTCAGGGCAGTGAAACCCATCCCTGCAGTTATGCACACCACAAATATGTACAGCTAGAGTCCTCTGTTCTGTAAATCAGATCGGGTTACCAGCAAGGCTCCTCCTCTTGGCAGCCATGAAGATACCATGGCAGCCAGCACTTACCATGACAAAACAAGAATGCCTCCTGCTTTGCAGGTGTTTTGGTTTCTGCTGTGCTCAGCTCCTGCAGACAGTGTGAAGTGAGTGTTCTCCTCTGCTTTGGCTATCTTTGTGAGAAGGGGCAAAGAGAGAGGGAGGGATCTTCATGCCTCAGAAAAGGGCACTGGGATTTACTTGGTTAGCAGAGTGGAACTATTTTTAATGTGCCAGTCGTCTGTGTCTGCATTTCTGCTCCATACCCCAAGTTCTTGTGATCAAAAATAGCTTCCTGAGTAGTGTGTGCTTTTCTGATACAGTTTATTTTCACAAATATTTTTATGCTGTCACGACAATTAAATGATTCAGTGAAACATGAAAAGTCCATTTTATTTTTCCTTTTCTGTAACTTTCCTCCTTTTAACCCAAACTTCTGATAAGGAAAAATTATAGTGAAATCCTTCAAAAATGCTGAACAACAGCAAATTCTGTGTGTTTCAAGGTGTTTTCACTCAAATCTGATGACTGAAATGGAAAGTAGAAATTTTTTATGGAGGGTTTATGAATTGAAATGTGGAATTATTTTTTCTTTTGTAGAAAGGGTGGCCTTTGTTCAGTTCTGTTGAAATTGAGTCATGTGCAACAAATTACTCAAAAATAAGAAATGACAGTTCTGTGAGCTGATGCAGCTTCTTGCACACTCATTTAATTAACTGCCTGAATTTTCCATTGGAGTAAGTTATCTAAGTCTCTTCTTAAAAAGAATTCTCAATAAATAGATGTACATTTAGATAAAACAGACCACGAGGTCTCCATTCACAGTAGGGTTTGCAAGAACAGCATTTAGTGTGCATGCATGCATGCATGTGTTAGAGTGGGACAGAGCCTTGTATTTCTGTAGAGTGGCTAAGTAAGTGATGCCAGTGACTTCCTTCCTAATACCAAGCCTTACAGAGCCCTAACTTAGAACTTAATTATCTTAATCCCTTCCATAGTTAGGGACATAAATTTTGCTTTCATGGAAAACTTCCTTGTTTCTTAGGATATCTTTCTTCCAATGTTACTTTTCCCTTTTTTTTTACTTTCAGAGCCCTTCAGTTTTGGTTATGGAGTCTTTTTCAGTGCCCAGAATGCCTTCAGCTTGTTTTTCAGACTCCAAGCTATCTTTTCTTCACTCTGTAAAGAGAGCACTTGGCACTGTTCTGTGTTTGAAGTACCATGGGAACTATTTTTGAGGAGTGTATGAGGTGACAGGAGCTGTAGGGAGCACAAGTATTGTTTCCCTCTCCTTGACTACCTATCCTTGTTTTTGTCAGGGTAGAAGAGGTTACCTCCTGCAATGTCACCCTTGTTTTTAAAGAGAAACAATGTTTGGGGCATTCCAGTAGAGCAGTGACTGAAAGGGCAAAGTTTGGGCTAAAAATAACTCAAGCCACAGGCTCTACTTTAGTAAGTTAATGTGTGTTATTACACTACTTTGTAATATGAGGCCAAAACAGGTTATGTGTTTGTATTTGGACAGTTTGCCTCTCTGCCACTGCCAAACAGTTCATAAGGAAAAAAAAAAAGGCAAAAAGGAAACGGGCAAGCAGTCTGATAGTGTTCTTTGCTTCCCTAAATGTATGATTTCAAGGCAGAGGTTCCTGGTTGGTTTATTTTGAATGACGACTGAAAGAAGTTTTTTGTCTTCATGTATTTGTTTAGATTGAGTTAATTGTTCATATTTTTATATACTGTCTCTCTCTAAATACTTATTTTGTTTTCACAGTCTATTGATGGCTTGCATGAAAAAGGAATGGTTGAAGATGTTCACTGTGGCTCCATGAAGAGTATGCGACCTCCTCATCCTGGAATGGGTCCACCTCAGAGTCCAATGGACCAGCATAGCCAAGGTTTATCCATACTGTGCATGCTCTACGATTTTGGGGCCTCTTGTTCCAAAAAGAGTTTGTAGTTCCATGTAACAGAATTGCCAATTACTTCCTTTCAGCTTTGTTTGGAAAAGCTGAATGGGGAAAAGAGAATAACTGAATCCCTTTGCTCTCTGGAGTATCCATTAGGCATGTGTTGGAAAAAAGCTAAGGTTCCAGTCTGTGGCTGGGGCAAGTCTATCGCAAAATGCAGTTTGCATCTCTAAAGAAAAAAACCACCAACTTACTTCTTGTCTTACGTGGTTACTGAAAATGTAAATGCATTTTAATATGTTTTGTTATCATCAAGTGCTGATCAAAGTTCTTTCCAATGTTTTTTATGCCAGAAGATAGAAACTCTTTTTTACACATTGCTGCATGCCTTCTTTGTGTCCTGTGAGATTGGAACATGAAAGGGAATGCATTCTATGAGCAGCCTGGTGTTTTGGAAATTTAACTGGAAACACCTGCTAGTATTAATAATTTCAACAGCAGATAAAGTTTTCTGTGTTGCATGCCTAATTGTTTTACAACAGCACCTGAAGAATCCCAAATGATATTGGGCTCGTGGTGTTACACACTCTGTACAGATCTGTTAGGAGGTGGTCCTGAACTTCGTTGTGCTTTTCAGTGGTGTGTGGCTGGAACTAGCCTGTAACTTGCCAGCTGAATCCCAGTCTGGGACCCAGATAACAGTTTTTCTGTTAAACCTTTCAATATCAGGTGAAATAGAACTGACTTTGCAGAGACAAGTTCTTCATCAGGTAAAACTTTCTCTTTTGTTGATTTCCACAAAATGTAAGCATGAGCATCTGAGAGACAAATTTTGCTTGTCTTTGCATTTAGGGGTCTCTTCTGCTTGGGATGAAATGAACAGAGTGTTTAGTCTAAACATGAAGGTGGAACAATTCATACATTATGTACTGAAAATACAGGAGTATAGGTTACAAATGCTTCAAATACAAGTAGCTTCTTGTTTTCTTCTTTTCTGTGCAGCCTCAGGTCAGATTTCCAGGTTATTCTGCACTGTAAAAAGGTGATGGATTGTATTAATAGTAACTTTGTCAGGCTAGAGACTACAGATTCCTACTCTCTTTTTTGTGTATGCCAGCAACTGTTAGAGTGTAAATAGAGATTACTAGAGTTCTGATGTGGAGCAGACTTTTAAAAGAAGTGGTCAAAGAAATCCCCAGATGTTCTAATGTAACACAGGGTCCATGGGTGGAGACAGATGCAGGACACAGATCTCTTCAAGTCCTGGGAATCAGCCAGTAACCTCTTTATTGTTCCAAGCTCCTTTTCATTGCCAGTTTGAATTTTCTGGGCTTGGGAAGCCTATTGGTTGGGAGTCTCTGCACCTCCCAGATCTCTGGCCAGTGGTGTGTCTGCATCCAGGGCTTAGGTGGGGACACTGAGGTTTTTGTTCCCCTAAAGACTTCTAGAAAAAGCCAGGTATGCTGAATGAGGTGTTTTTTGGATCAGACTTGTTATATCCAGCTGTAAACCACCTGTATATTGCTACATTCTAATGTTCCAGATACATTTTTTGCCAACATGGAGAACTGTTTTAGCTTTCATTGCCTCTGTGTCTCCATTTTTTTTGTGTTCTTACACTTTTCCGCGAAAAAGTGGTGATGGCACTTGATGTTGTTCTGATGCCTGCTGGGCAAAGTCCCATTTACTAGACTTTCAGGTTTTTGCCATTAGTGTAAAGGTCCAGGGTAGAAAACCAGGTTCCTTGATAGCCTTTCAGCCTATTGGATATTTTCTGTCTGGTTTCCCACTACATTAGAGAAAGCAGGACACTTGAGTTTTTACAAATTTTTTGGAAATATGCGGTGTGGCAAAAGAGGGTTTACCCAGACCCACACTCATGGCAAAAGGACAGTATGACTATTCTGAGAATCCATGGAAAGATGCCTGGTAACTCTTGAAGCCCTGACAAAACTTTTGGTTGGGTATGGTAGAAACCAGGGCTTACTACAAGGTTCACTTCCTTGTAGATATCTGATAGTTGAGCTTGCAGTACACAGTTGTGTACAGTTTTTAACAGTGTAAGTGTCAAATAGAAATTACACCTCATTAGTTCTGGGTCTGGGTTTTTTCATGCCTTATTGTTTGTAGTCCTCAAGTTGAAGTTGATAAATAGCAATATTTTGCGTATCAATATTTTTGTGGGGGCATTTGAGGGAAAGTAGCTGAATAATTCCAAAACTCCAGGAAATGGACCACCCTATATTTGCCTATTAATTTGAGAGCTTAGGGGGAATGACCATGTGTCAGTAATTATTACTGTAGATAAAAAAAAAAATTGTACATCTTTCAATTCTTTGTGATGAGGTCTATAATTCAGATCATCAGGCATAGTTTTTTGGAAAAATCATAGAATCTTAGAAACAAAGTATGGTTTGGGTTGGATGAGGACCTTTAAAAATCATTCTGTCCAACCCTTTTGCAGTGAACAGGGACATGTTCAACTGAACCAGAGCCCCGTTGTTGTTCAGAGCTGTTCACTGCTCCATTGAAACTGACCCAGATATGGTGAATGTTTCCAGGAGTGGGGCATCTACCAACTGTTCTGAGCAACCTGGCCAGAGTTTTACCACCCTTATAAAAGAAAAGTGTGTCTTACATCTACTCTGAATTTATTGTCTAAAACCATTCCCCCTTGTCCTGTGACTACAGTCCTTTTTAAAAGTCTCTTTCCAGCTTTCTTTTAAGCCTTCTTCAAGTATTGAAAGGCCGCAATAAGGTCTCCCTGGAACCTTCCTTTTTTCAGGGGGAATATCCCCTACTTTCTCAGTCTGTCCACATAGGAGAGCTGGTCCATCCCTCTGGTCATCTTTGTGGCTTCCTCTGAATCCTCTCCAACGGTTCCATGTCCTTCCTGTGCTGGGATCCAGAGCTGATGCAGCACTGCAGGTGGGCTCTCAGCAGAGCAGAGCAGAGCAGAGGGGCAGAATCCCCTCCCTGGCCCTGCTGCCCACACTGCTCTGGATGCAGCCCAGGACACGTTTGTCTCTCCGGGCTGTCAGTGCCCATGGCTGGGTCACGTCCATCCCCCAGCACCCCCAAGGCCTTCTTGACAGGGCTGCTCTCAACCCCTGCATTCTGCAGTATGTACTGATGCTGGGTTTTGCCTCAACCCTTGTGCTGAACCTTGCACTTGAACTTGTGAAACCTCATGAGGTTCACATAGTCACACTTCTTGAGCTTCTTCAAGTCCTTCTGAATTGCATAAAGTCAGTCTTTAGTCTGACAAATTTATTGTTATATATTACGTTCATATGATACTATTATTTTTATATACTCGTCAAACAAGTCTGTCATTTTTTGTGGAGATCATAAACAAAACTCCTTCATTAAAATGTCAACAGGAGTGATAGAGTGTTTGTGCAGTTATCAGGGAAAAACAATCTTAGCCCATGTATGGGGCTTCTTTGCTCATTGTTAAAACTGGTAACATGATGATAGCGACAGCTTTGTCTGCCTGGTAGAGTTATCAAAGTTCTTTCATTTGTTTCTGTATGATACTGTGATTTAAGACAAAGATGTCACTAAGTAAAAATGCAATCTACATTAAATTTATTAAGGTAATAAATGACAGATTATAGACTTAACTATAACTAGAAGATGATCATCCAATTGTGGATTTTTCTGGTCTTTTAGAAGTGTGTTTTCGTTCAGTGGTGTTCAAGGTATTTGTGATCAGGAAAAAAGTTTGAAGTCAGTACAGATAAAAGTATTACATGCCACAGAAATTTTGGAGTGAATGCTCAGCTGGTTACAAAGGCTGATCAGAATCCAAGAAGAATGTGCTTATTGTTCTACCATAGAATTTAGCACAGCCAACAACAGTAGATGTCTGGGAGTAAAATATTTTGTTGTGTAGTAGTATAAACTGTATCATAAAAAGCAGTCTGTACTGCTGAGAAGAGTATGTTTGTTTTATCCTGGAGAATGTTCAGCTCCATTTTTTTAATTTATCTGATGAGAGAATTAAAAGAATACTTAATCAGTCTGCATATTCTCAGAGAGTAAAAGGGTTTGTAATAGATGGATCCTTTAAAGGAAAAAAAAAAAGAGCCAATATATTTTGGTACCTTCAAATTATTTGAATTCAGAATGTGTTACATAACTGTATCTTACTTAATGGAGATAATTAATCTTTGCAATAAAGATCACCTAAGTATTTGTAGTAAGTTTTGTGCCATACAAAAGCTGAGTCAGCACTGGATGTCTTTCTCATCTGTTCCATAGACAAAAGGCAGAAGTTTGTTTAGAGGTCAAGAGCTGCTGGTCTGTTTTGGAAAAGTTAGGTAGGCTATTGTATCTGTCATGGTCTCTTACTGACAGAAATCTACCTGTTCACAGGCTCCAAGATTCTGACAAGGTGTGGTAAGATAGAGTGGGAAACAATGTTCTTAAATTTTTTGACAATTAGCAGGGTGGGTAGTCTTCATAAAATGCTTCAGTTCGTAGAAATCTGAGTGGAGCAGTTGTGGTGAGTCCAAAGGTTGTGGTCCTATATGCAGTTTACAGTAGGAAGTGATCACAAAATAAGATTTCATTTAAATGTCAAATGTTCCAATAGCAGTCTTTCTAGTTCTTTTTAGTAATAGATATGGTTATGTAAACCAAACATACAGTTGTGAATGAGCAGGGGAAAGTTGATACAGAATTTTGGAAGTAATGATTCTTACAGCCTGTATGAAGAAGTAATTAACTATCCTTTTCTGAAGTGAATGGAGAACAAGTCAGAAACATTTGAAAGCTAAATCTGCAAGAAGTGTATCATTTTACTGTTCACTGGTTGAATGGCAATTACTGTTCTGAGATCTTTGCAATTTTTTTAACCAACAATTATTAGGTTAAGCTATGCAACTTTATTATTTAGTTTCTGGGTTTATTTTTTTTATTAGTGCTCAGTGAGATATGAGTCATGCAGAAAGAATGTTTCACTAGCTCAGACAGATCATCACATTTTTATTGCATACTGCAATAGGCTGATTTTCAGAAGTCTGACATTAATTTATGGGGGAGAATACTGTGAGTTGGTATCTTTCTCCTCAGCAGTTACTCCTTCCAGTCTTACTGCCAAATTGGAGAAAGGGTAACATTCCTGACTAGTTTTGGTGATGGATTCTCTTTTCTTGAACTTATGTACAATGATGTCCCTGTTTAGTCTTAATACCTTTATACCATTGTTTTGATGCTAATAGGGAAAATGAATGGAAAATACATTGCACCAACTTCATATTTATCTGTTTAAATAGTAAATTTACTATATGCTACTGATTTTCAATTTGGTTAGAAACTGTCTTCCAGCTCTGTGAGTGAACTGTGGAGATTGCTGCAGTGTTTATGTGCGGAGTATGAAATTTACTGTAAATTATTAAGCTCTTAAACATTTATCCAACAGATTAAAATCATGGTTAGAATTGACTTTTGAAGGGGATTGGGAAGAAATTGGAAAGACGGGCCAAATATTTATATTAAAAATATTTTTATTATAAAGACTTCATTAAAATAATTAAATGGACTGGAATAAAGAATTTATGGTTTTTTCTGGGATTTATAAAAATCAAATTAAATTTCTGTGGTACAGTAGTGGAATACAGGCCAATTTGAATTGTTTGGCTGTCTTTTCTTGCTGTTTGTAAGTAGAAACGTAAGGGCTGAAGGACTTCAGGATTCTGGGACTTGATCTGTATTAATTTTTATTAATCATGCAGTATTTGTTGAGCTGAAAAAGACACACCATTTTTTAACTTCTAGAATTCACTAATATTCTGCTACTTCACAGGCAGTGTTCACTATTCCTGCTATTCCTAAACTAGTTGCACATCCTTTTCTGAATTATTTCAGACTTTTAAAGATGAGAAAAGACGTGCTACCTTATTCCTCTGCCTGCAAGTGTTAGACCTCTCAACAATTTTATTTCTGCAGTCCTAGCTTTAAATTATTTGCACACATGACCTCTCTTTCTTTTTTACTGGTGTTAACCCTGGCCATACTGCAGAGGGGCAAATTCTACGTTTTGCTTGCTTTGGGAAAGTTTGTAGCCTCAGTCTGACATGAACACGCTTTTCACTGTGTTCCAAGACACTGTGCTCTTGTACTGTGTTTTGTGGAGATGAACTTGATTCCTTCTCTATCTTTTTTAAACTAATTTCAATGGATGTTTCAAGTGATAGTTCAATGAGTTATGCAGCTGTATTTCTTCAATCCTGTCTATATCTTCCAAATCCAAAAATTTTCTGAAAGTCACATTCTTGAGTACAAATTGAGTACAAATATACCCTTGCTGTTGGTGTTAGCATAAAGATGTGGTGCATTTGTTCCTCAGACACTTTCATTGTTTAAGATTTACTAAATTTTAGTGGCAGTTCAGAATCTCTGTTGAACATTCCAGTGTTTGGACTGCTAAAACTTCGATTCTTTCTGTATCCTTACTAGGTTTTTGAATTAATTTGTAGGTGTTCTTTCCATTTTGTTATAGCATTAAAAGTGAAGAAGAAAGTGTCTCAATTTTTAGCCCTGTGATTTTTCAGCTTTAAAACAGAAAAGAAACATGTTATTGTTTCTGTTAACTGAAGTGCAACAAAGGGCAATTAAAGCAGAAACTCTGTGCACACACTGCCCTCCAACAGTACTTGGAGAAGTGTTAGAACTAGGATTTCTTCCAATGTTAATACTGTAAAGAATATGCATTGTTTACGACGTGCTGTGTTGCATTTTTGCTGAATAAATTGATACCAAAGTGGGATTAAGTATGTTTCTGATTATGCATTCAAGTTAGGAAAGCTTGAGAAGGGTTTCTGATGCAGCCTCTTCTATGATCCATTGAAGGATTATGGAAAAGACAGTCAAGACTCTTCTCAAAGATGCACAGTAAAAGCAGAGAAGTAGTGTTTACAAATTGTGTAAGTGAAGTTCTGATGGGACTTAAGGGAAAGGAAATTCGGCATGAGAGTGATTAGGAATCACTGTCATTTGAGGTTTTCAGAACTCTGTTAAACTAGATCTGCAGAAACTGGATAAAGCTTAGAAATTACCACAGTTTTAAATTATAGACAGCCTTATTTGGCCTCTCTTTCCTGGTAGTGAGTGACTTCTATTCACTGTATTGTTCGAAACTGTAAGTTACTATTGTCCTTTTATGGTGGTCAGACTCAATTTTAGGGGATCTTCTCATGTGCATGCTTATCTGTGTTAGAGTATGTGTAATAAGATAGAGGAAAAAAGCAAGTAGTGTGAATATTCTATTAGGAGAGGCTTGTGGCTGTATTTCTTGTCACTGTCGTATGAAAGTTTTCAGAATTTAAAGGAAAATTTTCATATGGCATCATGAAATTTATGTTGTGTAAATGCCACATTTTAGCACCTGTACAAGAAGTTTGGAAGGATATTCTGCTTTCTTGACTTTGTGGGGAATTTTGTTTTCATTGTTTCTCTTGTACAAGCACGGTTTTCCATTGTTAAGAATGGTAATGCAGAGGCCTTGGAGGAAGAGAGAAAGTGTAAGTAATGAATACATATCTGGAAATATAAAAAAAAGTCTACTTCTGAAAACTCTTTGCTAAACTTAGTCACAGACTTTGCAGCTTGAACTGTCAGGACTGAAAACAAGTACTCAACATGTTATACCACTTTTGAAAACTTTTGTAGTCCAGATGCATTTCAAAATCTTAGGTCTGAAATCTATCAGTCATTAAGGAATTTCTAAATTGGACCGTATAATTTGAGGAGGGACAGAAACCACTTTACCAAAAGCAGTTCAGAAAACAATGTAATTGCAGTTAGGTGCCATTTAAAGTAAATACTGATATTTAAAAATGTAATAATGGATAAACATTGCAATAAACCCCATTTTATAGTAAAAACTAGTGATGCAGTTGTGTATTTTTGTTTTGTTGTGGTGTGATGGGAGTTTTTTTAAGCAGTGTGCTCAGCAAGAGGGATTTGTAGTTTCTTCTCTTCTCTTAAAATAATAAAGATAAAAGTAAGTTAGTGGAAGAAGATGGATAAGTGGAATAAAATTGAGCTATTTACCATACCTTTTATCACCCACAAGGGATGTATAGACAATTTTTATATTGAACAAGTATATAGCTCCAGCAGTTCTGACTTTTTAACATCTCTTTCTTCCTTTTGTTTCAATTTCTCTCCTCATTTTTTCTCTTGCACTTATTCTTGCCAAAATCATCTTCCTTTCCTGTCATCATCCTCTTCAGTTTGAGCTTGGTCTGTTTCTGTCTTGTCTGGTCTTTTCCTATCACAAATCTCCTTTTGCTCACTATACTTCTATCTCATTTTCCTTTTTTTTTAGGCGAAATGAAATCCTTTCTTCCTTTTCCTCTGTCTCATACATTTACAACCTTTATTTAAGTTGAACACAAATTTCAGTTCTTTGGCACACTGATCTTTTCACTTGTTTAAGTTCTAGTGGGCCACTTAGAGCTTCTGTCATCCCAGGAAAGTTGAGACTGCTTTGAGGTTTTACCTATGTTGCCTTCACTTAAGGGTCAATAGGAGCAGTGAAGCCAAACAGCAAGCAAAATTTCTTCTGTGATCTGTACTACGTATAGATGAAATTGATATAGTTTCACTTTAAAATGGCAGGAAAACTGGGAGAAGAGTAGATAGGGTGTCACAGAATCAATTGTGCCATGATCTTCAGAGTTATGATCTGTGACTTACAAACATGGAATATGGAAATCAACGAGAAGATTTTTAGATTTTTTCGTATTTTTGTTGGACCTTTCCAGTTTATGAGAAGATTAATTGTGTTCCACATTACCAGAGTGAAGCAAGTAAATATTTTTACCTCTTTTTCACTCTTGGTGGACAAAATCCCCAAAAACTAGCTGTATTTTGTGCTTTGTGGAGCTCAAGAAAATATGTAGTAAGTGTAATTGATATTCAGAATTAAAACCACTGTATTTTCAAGTGCTGTATTAAGATACAAGCGCTGTTCATTTCAGAACTGTGATTACTCTTGACATAGTCTTCAGAAGCTTCTTCAGAGGGTAATTTTTGTGCTTGCAGTTGGTGTTCCAAGTTGTTGAGCAGCCAGATGGCTAAAGGTATTGAACATAACTTTGTCTGGCTGAAACCTTTTATCTGTATAAATTAAAGACCAATTGTATGGATTTGAATATCATTTATTTCTACTTCTGTATGTTGGTGAGTGTTGGCAGAGACGCCCTGTAGAAGTGAATGGATCTTCCTTGAAGTGTGTACCTTGAAATAAACATAGACTATTAAGCTATAAACTGGGCAGACTTCACTGCATGTATTCCACAAAAAAACATTTTCCATAGTTCTAGTAAACAGCACTATATCCCCAGGCTTCTGTATTGTACTTCATGTTTTAGTTTGTCTTACTCCAGATATTTCAGGTAATTTTTATATTTAGGAATTATTGGATTAAATAAGTGTTGTTCTTCTCACAGAAAAGCTCCCAAGGCTATCTTGATATTGCACTTTTTTCTTTGCAGAAAATGCTACAGCTGTCCTGATCTGAGAGTGACGCTTCTATACTTTATGTACTGTTAAAAAATTGGATGAAATTCAGGTTTAACTAGCAGAGTAGTAAGGTTATAATTCTTCTGCCTGTTTTAGGTTATATGTCTCCACACCCATCTCCACTAGGAGCACCAGAGCATGTGTCCAGTCCGATGTCTGGAGGAGGTCCAACACCACCTCAGATGACTCCCAGTCAGCCAGGACCCATTATAGCAGGAGACCCACAAGTTATGAATCAGCCAAACAGAGGGCCTTCCCCTTTCAGCCCTGCACAGCTGCATCAGCTGCGGGCTCAGATTCTGGCATACAAAATGCTGGCTAGAGGTCAACCCTTACCAGAGAACCTCCAGCTTGCTGTCCAGGGTAAGAGGACCCTGCCTGGCATTCAGCAGCAGCAGCCTCCCAGTGCCTTCAACAGACAGTCTGGTAAGTGAATCTTTCCTAAGAGTCATTGCTCAGGTAATGCTCCAAGTTCTACCTGTGATAGGTTAAGAAATGGATGCTGTGCAGGGCTGTAATTTGGGACTGTATCAAGCCTGAGCAAGTGCATAAAACACATCTGTTATTAAGAGGATATTGTCAAAACACAATACTAATAACTGAAATAGAACTTGCTTCTCTGTGCAGTGCTATGTCTGTCCTGATATGCTTGATAGTTTTTGAATGTTAATTGTAGTTTACTGATAGCAATTCCCCTTGCTTTTCTTACGGTGAATTT
Source organism: Chamaea fasciata (assembly GCF_029207755.1). NCBI lineage: Eukaryota > Metazoa > Chordata > Aves > Passeriformes > Sylviidae > Chamaea > Chamaea fasciata. The sequence continues at coordinate 1,674,321 of NW_027094089.1, read as the reverse complement.
TCTGTCTCCTGTTGCTATGCAGGAAAGTAGATAACTAATCTGGATCGAGTTGACAGATTATTTAGGTTGTTGAAAATAAACCATGTATAGTGTGCTGTTAAGTGCAAAACACAGGGAAAAGGAAATGTGCTTACTTTTTTCTCACAATGATAATAGATGTAGCCAGCACATTTTGGTCCTCAGGAAACTGTTATATTAAACACCCTGCACCTGTTAAGTTTCTGAGCACTTCCATTACTGAGTTTGCCTTAGAATTGAGGGTTAGGATGATCCTGTGTTCTTAGGTTTTAATAATGTCACTGTTCACTTCGTTTTGGTGGATATGGCTTTGCTAGCAAATAAGTTGGGTTTTTTCATGAAATGTGATTTTAGGTATATGTATTTACCTTCATTAGCTATATGTATTAACAGTAAAAAACATTTAAATCCTTACTTAGTGAGGAAAAGTTCTACTTGCCTGAATGGATAGCATGCTAGAAAACAATGATTTTTGAATCTGGGAAATGCTTTGTATTTTAGCACATTTTTTTCCTCTGTCAAATTGCAGGTATTGGATTACATGGAATGAGTGCTACTGCAGCTGCACCAGGGTCTGCACCGGGGATACCTGGACATACAACTGCCATTACTCCTAAAACTTGGACTGAAGGTATAGTGGGAAAACGATGTGGGGGAAAAGTAAAAAAGGAAAGGTAAAAAGCTGTGGAGGAAAAATAGTGTAACCTTTACTGTGTCTAAGATTTTAATCATGGAGAGTCTAACCTTTTATTCGTTTGGAAAAGACCCATGTGGAATTACTGCAGTTTTTAGACAGATTAAACATGAAATGCCTTTTTGCAATCAGAATGAAATGTGTAAATTTTCTGAGGGACTATCATAAAACTTCATACATTTTGTTCTGAGCAAGCTTAATTGCAGCAAGCTTGTCTTTCACCCTTGCTACTATAAACAAAAGTTTTCAAATCATGGTAGAATTACACTGTTTTGTTATTTTGGAATCAAATTGCTTTAAAGGATCAGAGCAGTCTTTGAGATCAAATGAACACTGTAACTTCTTTCCCCCATGTGTTCAGATTTATTTGTCATTCATTATGCAGTCTTTCAACTTTCTGGGTTCCCTGAGAACTGAGGTTGCACAGAGGGTTTTGATGGGCTTGCTTTTTTTCTTTTTATAAACTGAAATGCAGTGTTGCTAAATACAGAATCTACAGCTTGTGCTCAAGTTCCTTTTCAGGAGTTTGATGCAGATGTGTGAATGACAAATGGTGATCTCTGTAGCTTCCAGGATGTTGGTTTTGAATCAAGGTTGATTACAAGACTGCAGGTGTACTTTAGCTGTTTTCCCTAGCTTAAGTGTCTTCCATTACTGAAGTCACTTCTGTGGCTCTTCAGACAATTAAGTGCCATCTTTGTTTTAACAATGTCTGTTGTTGGTGAATTCTTGAACATCTGAATGCATGAGTAACTTGTCATAAAGAAATACTGAAGTCTGTGACCCTTAGTGACTGTAAATGACAGGTACTATTTTCATGTTAACTGAGGTGTTGCTTTTCAAGGTGATTAGAATAATTGAGTTCCTGATATTTGAAATAAATACAATTAATGGGAGATCATAGTGGAAAAAAAAGCTATTTTTATCTGGCAGGTATTTCTAAATACAGTTGTAAAAATTTTCATATGGTTTTTAAGTTCTGATAGAGGCCTAAAATCTGACCTAGTTCTGCTTGTTGTCAGGTTGTGGTTAGGTGCTTTCTTCTAATTGGTGCAAGGATAGTGAACAGGAGGCAGAATGAGGTTTTGCATTTGCAGAAAGTCAGTTCTACAGTTGTTTTATTTCTTGTAACACTAGAATTAAAAGTCCACAGGAATAGTAAAAGAAATGGCATTCATCATAAAGTTTCATACGTTTTGTTTTTCTTTCAGCCATTTCTTGCAGTGTGTGGCATTCTTTCATGTTAGTTTGTCTGTTCCAAAAAACAGAGTGTAGTCTCAGTGTGCCTTTTCTGGTGATTTTGAATGTTTACCTTACCTTCATGTCTCGTCTTCAGAAAACCATCTTGATTTTCTTCCTGCTTTATGAACCATACTATTTATGTTCCAGGCCAAGCCCCAGATATGAGTGTCTCCAATGCCCAACAGAAGCTTCCAGCACCAGCTCCTAGTGGGAGGCCTTCTCCAGCTCCTGCTGCTGCCCAACCTGCTGCCACCTTGCCTGGGCCTTCTGTACCACAGCCCCCACCTGGACAACCTTCACCCATTGTGCAGCTGCAGCAAAAGCAGAACCGCATCAGCCCCATACAGAAGCCACAGGGGCTGGATCCTGTTGAAATACTCCAAGAACGTGAATATAGGTAAAAGCAAACAAGATTAAAAGGATTCTTGTTTTTCACATCCTTAGCTGGAGCTTCTTGCAGTCAGCTACTGTAGTGGGCATAGTGTAAACAAAGTTTCCAGAGAAAGGCTGTATTACCAAGAAGTACACAAATATCAAACCAAACAATTATTTAATTCTACCCCAAATTATGAACTAGTAAAGCATCACTGGAAACCATTTATGTTTAAAATAGGCTCAAGGGCCTTTTCTGACTTAGTATATTACTTGGATCCTACAAACATTGAGAGTTAGGAAGTCAAAATCCTTGTAGTTTACAGAGAAACCAATTTAGTGCATACGGTTTTTGGTATTATAAACAAAAGGAAGTTAGAACAGAGAGAGTCAAGAGGATGAAGTGTTATTAGCCACAGCAAAACCGTATTTTATTAATATGATGGATTTGTCTGGACCACCAAAGGGTGGAGAGAATAAGAAAGTCACGGGCAAGATTAAAAGGAAGTGTACCAGGTAGCATGATTTTCAAAAATTGCCTTCTGAGTGTTTTGTTTAGATGATGAAGAATATTTGTTACACAGTATAGGGTATAACATTTCATTTTGAGTTATAGAAAGAGCCTTCTTCCCTCTTACCATCAAAGCTATTTAACAAGTGACCTTGAGAGTCTGCCAGGCAGAAGGATTTTGACCTGCACCTAACATAAGTTCCTGATGATTATCTGTCAGGGGAAGGTAATTGCACTCAAGAGTATTACCTGTTTTGGATTAATGATGCATCTTGCGTTGTTCCTTTGAGTTTGTAGGGGAAAGTAGCCAAGAGGGATGGTGATCTCACAGAAGGCTGATTTAAAAACTTGTGCTTTAAGATGATAAAACACCATGAAGCATTTTGGGTGTGATGCCATGCCCAAAGTTCAGGTCTTGATTACAGAGGAGTTCTTACATTTTGTGTCAGGTGTTGCTTAAGTGCGTTCTTGTCGTCATTCCACCCGTCTGACCCATACACCCTAGGACTGAGTGGTTGTAACTTTCAGCATGAGCAATCACTGTTTTCCAGATCTTTTCCAGAAAGCTTGTAGAACATGATTTTATGGTTTTATTCTGACAGAAGAATGGTAGCACTAGCTTCAACCAAGAATCATATGGCCAGTACGATGTAACGTTTTCTGCATCAATTGACCTCAAATTGTTACTCTTCCTGTGTTTTCAGCCCTGCTGTATTGCACTACTTGTGCCAAACTGTTATGTCTTAGTGTTCATAAACAGTGACAAAAAATAAAGCTGATGCTTTTAGTTATTTAGGGAACCTGTTACAGATACAGCGTATCTGTTAGGTTCTAAATACACTGATGTTTTATGGCAGAGTGAGATTAAAGTTTGATAAGGATTCTCCAGCAGAAGGATTTTTATATTTTATGGGGTTTTTTTAATCCTACAACATAGAAGCAAGCTGTGTTCTGTGTTGAATATTACTGGTAGTTAATTTTGCTTTGGGTTCCAGAATATGTAGAACTCCTGGAAATCTTTTCATTAGTTAAAACTGTAAGTAACATCAGACAAAAAGTTTTGAAAAAAACAGTTTGACAGATTCTGTGCTATGGATAGTGCTGGATTTAGCTTTAATATAGGCATGTTTAATTCAGAAACGTGTCTTCACAATTTCTTAATGAAAACGGAGCAGAAAAAAGCCAAAATAAACATCCTTATCCTGAAAACACTGAATTTGGTGAAGGCTTTATGAAACAGTTGGCTCTTGAGATCTCACACTAAACCCTTTTAATAAAGGGGAATTATACTTCGAAATCCATTTGAATTCCAGGTGGATCTCTGCATCCATGCGGTCCTCCATGGGCTGCAGGGGCACAGCTGCCTCACCATGGGCTGCACCATGGGCTGCAGGGGAATCTCTGCTCTGCAGCCTGGACCACCTCCTGCCCCTCCTTCTCCACTGATCTTCGTGTCTGCAGAGCTGTTCCTCTCATGTTTTCACCCTGCTCTCCTGTAGCCACAATTGCATCTGCCCAGGAATGTTGGGGTTTTTTTCTCCCCTTAAATCTGCTGTCACAGAGGCATTACCATAGGGTAATTCCATAGGGTTGGAAAAACCTAAAAAAGAATGAAAAACGAGTTTTGACAGGCTCAGCCTTGACCAGTGGAGGGTCTGTCCTGAAGCTGGCTGGCACTGGCTCTGCTGGGCATAGGGAAAACTTCTGGCAGCTTCTCACGTAAACCAGTGCTGTAACCCCCCTGGCTAGCAACACCTAGCCATGCAAATCCAATACTCATGATTTTATAAAACTCTCCTTAATGCTTTCTTCAAAATAAAGTTCTGCTTTTTAATCTCACTGAATAGCTGTCTTAAAGATCATAATGCCTGTAATTTAAAGTTGTTCTATTATGTTGGACGGGTTTTCCCACCTTCTCATTCTCATTGCACATTAAAAAACAATACACTTGGTAATGTCCTTCAGATTGTACATGGTTTCGTTCTGTTGCTTGCATAGTATCTTCTCAGGTATCTTCTTTACTGCATGGCACCCATGCCAGAAAGGTTTGATTTTACAAATTGTACAGGTCTGCTGTTGACCAAAGTTAATGAGGAATGGGTGTGCATCACTTATTTTGCAAAGAGATCTCTCTGTTCATTCAGTAGCCATTTTCTGCTTGAAGGTGAACTGCTGAACTGCAAAGATGAATTTATTACATCCTTTAAATAGTGAGATTATATACTTCAAGTGATTGTAATAAAAAGATCTAGAAAACTTTTTTCTCTGGATTCTCTTTACGTAACAGCTGTTTGCATTATTCCATGAAAATAGCAACAGTACAACAAACTGTGGTCACTTCCTTTAAAGACTAGAAGGTGGCTGTGGTGAGAGCTCAAGCAGTTCTTCTATTCACTTGAGTTGCAATTCTTTAAAAATCCTACTGACTACTGAAGAAAATACGGTTACCATTACTCTATTAGTACTGTAGACAATACATATAAATAGTACTTTCGGATAGTATGAAATGAAACTTAAAAATATGTTGGGGTTTTTTTTTGTTAGTTTTTGTTTTTGTTTTTTGTTTGTCTGTTTGTTTTGTTTGTTTGTTTGTTTTGTTGGTTTTTGGGGGTTTTTTGTTCCTATGTAACCCATCTGGTTGTCATTTTCTTTATTGTTCCATATGGGTACTGTAGATTATAATTACTATTTCAACTTCCTTTGTTTTGGACTTTTTTAAACAGAAAACTGATCTGACTTACAATAAGAGTTTTCTGAGGTAATACCTCTACTGACTTAGAATTACTGATGTTTTTGTTCCTATTCCTTCCCTCTGTCTGGGTTATTAAAGGAAGGGCAATCACCCACCAAAGCATTGAACTGGCGTTGTTTGTAGCTCAGTGCATTTCAACATATGAAGGAAAAGAGTTGAAGGAAAAGTTACCCTGGATACTAATCTGCTGTATAATTTAACGATAAAATTTAATACGTATTTATTTCTGATCTGCTTTTTTAATAAACTCGAAGAAAAAGTATTAGCAGGGAAATGGGTTTTGTATGGGAGTGGACTACATAGTGTGATGATGGGACATAAATAAGCCCACTCTGTCAGCTTTGATTATGCTCAGACATATCTCAAGAAACGTGTGTTTGGATTTTTATACAAATTTTGATGATAAAAATGTAGAGACCAGTCCAGCTTTGGCAATTGCTTGAACTTCTCTTTTGTAAACTTCTATGAGAGCAAGCACTTCTATATGTTTTGTACTGGAAGTTAAAGGGGAATAAAACCCCAATTCTGACAGAACTAAGAAGTCAGTATTTCACTTCATGTTTGTTTGGAAGTGATTCTTAGTTATCTAAAACTATAAGGTATATCAGGGAGAATCTAACTTAACTAATCCTCATGTATAGTAAAAGAAAGTCCACTCATTGCTATCATTGCTAGCATGAATGTAAAAAAAAAGAAATTTTAAATACGTTCAATATTCAGTTGCTTTAGTAAATTCACAACTCAAAAGGTTTGGAAAGGTTGTGACTGCTCCCTTAAGGTTTCATTAAAGTCAGAGAAACTGGGTTTTGGCTATAACTGTTCTGTAGGTGGTAGTTTCAGGAGACACACCGCAGCTTTTTGAGAAGGGAAAAGGAGAAATAAATAGTTGTTGTGATGCAGGATTGCATACATGTGTGGGTAAACGACAGGTAGGTAGAGCATGTGATTTAGAACAGCTTGGTTGCTTTTTTTGTATGAATGTACACCAGCTAGTACATCTCTGCAAGAAATCACTTAATTCTCAAGATTTTACATCCTTAGGTGAACTAAAATACCTTCTTACTAAGTGGAATACCCAGTTGTGTAAAATGTGAACATTTTAGTGTACTATATAAACTGGAAATGGCAAAATAAGGCAGTCATTTTCTGAATGAAGACTATTTCTGCAGGAATAATGAACTTTTCTGGACTGAAATCAATATTTTCAGCTTTCAGTGAAACTTTCTCTAGTTAAGAAATCACTCTTGATTTGCTTTTCAGTCTGTGCGACAAACATTACTTATCTAATTCTGCTTCAATTTTTTATGCTCTTAAAGACACTAATATCATCTTCTGCAGTAATACAGCATTATATCCTATTTGTTGTTCAGGACCTTTAGAATTCTTCTGGTAATACTAAAATTGGAAAAAATCAAGTTCTGTCTCTCTTGTCTAGTACTCCCTCATTCTGTCTCTCTCTTGAATTTTCAAATGAATGCAAAATGAGCTTCTAAAAGAAGAGTGAAGTAGAATTTGATTTACAGTAGCAGTTATAGAGTTGTGAGTACTTTATAAACAAACTTTGTCAGTAAAACAGTGAAGTAGAATTCCAGATATTGAGGCAAGTACGGTCCATGTCATCACTAACTACACTGCATAAACACAACACCTGTCAAAGAAGCTTGAAAGCAGAATCCTAATAATATGTGTAAAATAAAATTCCCAAGTTTATTTTCACATGTATAGTTTTAGTTGAAAAGAAAGGCCAAGGGACATTTTGATGACTTGACAATTTTCAAAGTGGAAAAAGATACCCAGTGTCATCTCTGAAAAAGCCTGTTAGTTCAGAAAAAGACATTTAAGTGCCTGAGTTAAACTGACTGTTTTTACTATATGGTTTTAATAATGCCTTACAGATCCCTTGTGGTGTCTTATCCAATTTTCTGGTTTTGCAGGCTTCAGGCTCGCATTGCTCACAGAATCCAGGAACTGGAGAACCTTCCTGGTTCTCTGCCCCCTGATCTGCGAACCAAAGCTACAGTGGAGCTGAAGGCACTTAGGTTACTGAATTTCCAACGCCAGGTAATGCCATTTACTTGGGGAAAGTTTTCATAGTCATCACAAGCAAATGTGTTCATACAGCAAAGAGTAAACTGGAAAGAGATATTCCATTTGTGCAAAGTGTAAGCAGATCCTGCATGACAGCTAATGTAACCAGTGAGCAAGTCACAGAAATGTAAGATTTTATTTTATTTTGGTAATAAAAATGTGCAGCTTTATCTTCCAGTCTAGAATGTGTCCATAGAGCTGTGTCTTTTGTAGTGAACGTGACACTGGTACAGAGACAAAAACCAGTGCTGGACAGACTGCAAGCTGGTTTTCAGCACAGGTCTTCTCAACAGATACCTCCTTCTGGACATGCTTAGTATTTCCACAATTCCCCTTGTTTTGATAAAAACTGCGTGTCGGTGCTATGTGTGTTTTTCTCTGTGATTTGTTTTTGGGATTTCCACTATGGCACAGACTTCGAAAATGAAACGAGAGGATCCTACATAAGATTTAAGTTGAATGTTGAGTGTCTGTATCAGCAAATTAATTTCAGAAAAGGAATCACGCTGCCAGACTGTTACAGGCCTCTTGCCTTTGGAGGTTTACAGCTAGTTTGGAAGAACAAAGATGCAGTTTGGCAGGTCAAGCAAAATACTTCATGACAAAAGCCTTGGCAGGAGTTGTGCCATGATGTCCAAGTCTTTCTTCCTTTCTACCCTTGGCACTCCTTGGTAATGGAGCTTTGTCAGAGGTTAGATAAAAAGCAGCAGGCTCTCCCTGCTCTCCTGCTGGGACTATGACAATGCTGTTCCAAGCTCTTAACATCTAGCTCTCTCACCTGTCTTTTGTACAGCTGGCAGTGAAACAAGTTGTCAGTTACGTTCAGGTCCAGCACTAGAAAATGCATAATGTATGTGGTTCATTTGCGTTTTATTTTGATCATGTAACATCTTGGCTGGCCCCTTTTACTGCAACAGGGCAGATGTTACCAGGATCTTGTAAAGAGGGAAGAACTTTTGATTAAATGTAATTAACACTTCTTAACATTCTGTGAAGGTTTAAGATTTGTTTAGGGTAACAGATGTAGCTGTTGCAACTGTATCAATGCTGTATTCTTTTAGAGCTATAATGAAAAGAGGAGACGAGGGTGTATTTTGAACTGTTTGCTGTTTTACTCTACCGTAACAATATTTAAAGTTGTTTTATTAAGAGCTATTGTGTTTTTTTGAGTGTTTGTCTTTTCCCCCCTCCCTCCACCGGTAGCTAAGACAGGAGGTGGTGGCCTGCATGCGCCGTGACACGACCCTGGAGACAGCCCTGAACTCCAAAGCCTACAAACGGAGCAAGCGCCAGACTTTGAGAGAGGCTCGCATGACAGAAAAGCTTGAAAAGCAGCAGAAGATAGAACAGGAGAGGAAGCGTAGGCAGAAGCACCAGGTATTTTAACTCATTAGGTGTTTGCCCCGTGACACCTTACTTTGCTGTGCAGATCTTCTCTTTCACATATTTTATTTACCTTTGGAGTTTTTCTAATTAAAAAGCTCCAAGTGATATGATAAGCAATTGGAAGACTTTAAGATTGGAACTCCTACCTTCTTGACTGCAGGTCCTTGCTATATAAGAGTGCCTGCACTAACTTGGTTCTCTTTCTAGGAATACCTGAACAGCATATTGCAGCATGCTAAAGATTTTAAAGAGTACCACCGGTCAGTCGCTGGGAAAATTCAGAAACTTTCTAAAGCTGTGGCAACTTGGCATGCCAACACTGAACGTGAGCAGAAGAAAGAAACTGAGAGAATTGAGAAAGAAAGAATGAGGAGACTAATGGTAAGGATTAGAGGAAAGAATATGGTTCTTTCAGTTGAAGTTACATACTGTATCCTGGTATTATGTTTATATGCTATCTCAGCCACTCCCATGTGTTTCCTTTGCAAAGTACCTGGTAATGAAAAAGGTATGAATCCCAAACTACTACCTTCTGTTATGTATGTTTCTGTTAATGGTAGACTGATACTATTGAATTTAACCTATGGCTCCTTCTTTTGTAAGGTTTTTGTATAGGAATATTTTTTTGTTGTTAGCATGAAAACTAAGCGCAGTCACTTCTGAATAACAGCAACTTAAACTTATTACCTTCATATATTAACACTTTTGCGTAATTGCAGGGGTATTGGGCCATTTCCCAAATAATGGACTTTGGTTTATTTCTAGGTTTATAGTTTTGAAGATACCAGATGACTAACTGGTTCACGGCATTACTTCACAATTTTTACATACAGTTGATTCCACATATGAAAGTACCTAACCAATAGCAGCAATGCATGTACTTTGAGATTGAATAGCAGTCAGTTCTACCCATTTAATGCTTCATATCATATTCCTTACCATTTCATGGTTCTTCCTTCCCTATACCCTCACAATATCAGCTGTATCATTCTAAGAACAGAGTTAAATGTGTTTTTGTATAATCATGTCTCTTCAGAATGCTGTGGAGCTAGTCAGGGGGCTACCTACATTTCAGGAGTTCAAGTAATTCTGGAATTCAAAGCATAGACAGATCAGTCCATATGTGCAAGTATGGCAGTGGCTTGAAGTAGAAAAAACTCTTCAAGACATTGGTTAGCTCTATCTTAACATTTTACTAACATTTCATCAACACGGAATGAAAGGAAATTGACAAGCTTACTTTGTAACTTACTGGCAAAAAGCATTAAGTATCTAATAAAGGCTCAGATGTAAGCATTAGTTTCTTTCCAGAATCTATCCCCACCATGAATGCAAGCTGAGCAGTTTGGTTTTAAAAATCACAAAATGAAATGCAAAAAAAATTAAGTCCAACAATGGTAGTTAAACTTGGAAATGAAAGCTTGCATAAAGTGTAAATTAGGAACTTGCATAAGAGAATAACAAATGTGTGGACCCTAGAGCATTTCTTAAAATTATGTAGTAATCAGTATTGTAGAGCTTTTTCATAATTGGAGATAATCATCAGCAGTTTGCCTAACCAGGTTTGGAAAAATGTTAATTATTAGCAAAAAATGAGCTGATTTTAAATAAAAGCAGTACTGACAGTTGGGAAATGCTTCTGTATGTTGTGAAGTTCAGCTTATATCACATTGAACATGCAGTGTGATAAGTATTGAAGATGTCCACTGCTGAAAATTACAAAGTAGATTTGAATGTCCATAAACGGAACAGGATACCAGGGCTTCCAGATTATTAATGCTTTCTCCTATAACTCCTCACCAAGACTGGTGAGTCTCTTATCATACATGCAGGATTTCACAGGGATTTTCAGTTTAGGGTTTTGCACCTACTGCTGAATTAAATCCTTCTGCAAAACAAATCTCTGTCTTTTGTTAATGGGGTTACTTTACCTATTTGGTTTTAGTCCAGTTGTGGTAAATTTGGAATTTGCAGATGTGTACTAGTGTTTGTTTTTTTATTAACATCATCTCCTCTCACATACTTGCCATGGTCTACAAAAGTGTGCTGTGTCTAAAACTTTTTGCAGCTCTTTTCAGGAATGCTGAATTCATTCCACAAATTTTCCCTTTATTTACTATGATTAGAAATGGTGATTGTGTCACAGCTCATTAGTAGTACTCCATATGTATCGTGCAAAAATGGGCATTGGTGTGAGTTAAAAAGATACTGTCAAGACAAGCTTAAATGTATAAAAGAAGCACCATGGCTAGATTACACAAACTGTATATTCAGTAATATTAGAAGAATTTAAAACAACAACAGTCATAATGATAATTCATTTTTCCTGAAAACGTCGAGTTTGAGCACTGTAATTTTGACAGGTTGAACATAACAATGGAATTTTGCAAGCAGATTTGCAAGCTCAATTTGAACATTATAGCTATTCTTTCTAACTGTATCCATTCTGATGTCTCTAAAAAAGCAGGAGATCTCCCAGAGTTCTGTATTTTAAAGTAATCATCTTTAAAGTGTTCCTTACTTATGTTTTGTTTTTAGAAGGCAGTCTGTACTTCCTTAATTTGTTGTTTCAGCCAAAATTGAGACGGGCAATTCTGCTGCTTTTTTGTATTTTTCTGACATTCTGTATTACATCATCACAACACATGAAAATAATGTTTGTTTTATGTCCAACACACTTACACAGTATGACAAGGATGCAGAAGTTGCCAGGATGACTCAGAGACAGAGTTTATCTGGTGAATCGTGTTTCTGATAGTGAACTCTGTCAGAGATGAAATAAAACCAGAGTAGAACAGTGATACGTTAATGAAAAAAATTTGACATGACATCCAGAAGAAAAGGATCTCTTAATACTGGAAAAAGGACTAAATGCAATTTTATGTCCAGCTCCTGTGTTCTTCCTATTGGTGATGAACTGCCTGCACTTCATGTCTTTGAAAAGTCATCTCTATAGGAGACTTACCATCTGTGTTTCAGGACATTCAGTCTGCCTAGTCACAGAATCACAGAATGACTGGGTTGGGAGAGACCTTCAAGATCATTGAGTCCAACCCAGCCCTAAAATCTCAACTAGACCATGTCACTGGGTGCCATATCCAGTCTTTCTTTAAACACATCCAGGGGTGGGGACTCCACCACCTCCCTGAGCAGACAATTCCAGTACTTTATCACTCTTTCCACAAAAAACTTTTTCCTAATATCTAACCTGTATTTCCCTTGGCACAGCTTGAGACTGTGTCCTCTCATTCTGTCAGTTGCTGCCTGGAGAAAGAGACCAGCCCCCACCTGGCCACAGCCACCTTCCAGGGAGTTGTAGAGTGATAAGGTCACCTCTGAGTCTCTTTTTCTCCAGGCTAAACCCCAGCTCCCTCAGTTGTTCCTCACAGGGTTTGTGTTCCAAGCCCCTCACCAGCCTCGTTGCCTCCTCTGGACACGCTCAGGTGTCTCAATGTCCTTCCTAAACTGAGGGGCCAGAACTGGACACAGCACTCGAGGTGTGGCCTCACCAGTGCCCAGTACAGGGGAAGAATGACCTCCCTGTTCCTGCTGGCCACACCATTCCTGATCCAGGCCAGGAGCCATTTGCCTTCTTGGCCACCTGGGCACACTGCTGGCTCATGTTCAGCTGCTGTCACCAGCACCCCCAGGTCCCTTTCTGCCTGGGCACTGTCCCAGTCTTGAGCATTGCAGGGGTTATTGTGGCCAAAATGCAGGACTCAGCATTTGGGCTTACTAAATGTCATCCTACTGGACTCTGCCCATCCATCCAACCATTCCAGGTCTCTCTGCAGAGCCCTCCTGCCTTCCAACAGATCAACACACACTCTCCCAGCTTAGTGTCATCTGCAGATTCACAGATGAAAGGCTCAATCCCCTCATCCATGTCATCAATAAAGAGATTGAACAGAGCTGACCCCAGCACAGACCCCTGAGGGACACCACTGGTGACTGGCTGAGTCAGATACAGCACCATTGCCCACCACTCTCTGGGTCCAGCCATGCAGCCAGTTCCTAACCCAGCAAAGAGTGCTCCTGTCCAAGCCGTGGGCTGCCAGCTTTTCCCGGAGTGTTCTGTGGGAGACAGTGTCAAAGGCCTTGCTGAAGTCCAAGCAGACAACATGCACAGCCTTTGCCAGATCACCAGGTGGTCAACTGGTCATAAAAGGAGACCAGGTTGGTCAAACATGACCTACCTCTCCAAAACCCGTGCTGGCTGGGTCTGATACCCTGGCCATCCTGTAAGTGCTGTCTGATGACACTCAGTATAAACTGCTCCATGACCTTGCCAGATATGTGGTCAGGCTGACTGGTGTATAATTACTAGGATCCTCCCTCCCACCCTTTTTTGTGAATGAGTGTCACATTGGCCAGCTTCCAGTCACCTGGAACCTCACCAGTGAGCCAGGCCTGTTGGTAAATGATGGAGAGCAGCTTCCTCACCTCACCTGCCAGCTCCTTCATCCCCCTGGGATGGATCTCGTCTGGTCCCATAATGTAGCACTGATTTTTTTTCCTCCATTGCTGATCATAACTACTGCAGATTTTTCCAGTCATTAGTCCATGACAGTAGGAAATGTGTAGAATCATGGAATCTATGTCTCAGAGTCACTCAGCCTGTCAGGGAGCTCTCTAGTTGAACCAGCTTCCAGAAGTGTTTACAATGAGTTCAAAGCAGGTTGCTCAAGCCTTTTTTCAGTCCTGTCTTGAAAACCTCTAACATCAGAAATGGCACAACTTCTCTGCCTGTTCAGGTCCTTCTGAAGTACAGTCCAGCCCTTGAGCATATTAACAGATACCCCCTGGTGTCTTGTCCTCTGCAAACTTGACTGAAGTGCCCTCCATTTTCTTCCTCTATATCACCGACTGACATGCTAAACACAACATGATGCAGGATAGACTCCTTTGGTATGACTTTTCATACTGTCTTCAGATAAAGTATGACTCTCTGACATGTTGCAGTGAGGGATTTTGAGCGTATTGGGGGATGACAAGTTGAGCAGGACCCAGCAATTTGCACTTGCAGGCCAGAAAGCCAAATGTATCGTGGGCAATATCAAAAGCTGAGGCCAGTGGGACAGCAGAGTGCCATCAATAACAGGTGAAGTGATAGGCCCTGCCCTTGAGTCACAACAACCCCACTGCAGCCTGGGGCAGAGTGGCTGGAAAGCTGCCCACAGGAAAAGGGCCTGGGGGTGCTGGTGACAGTGACTGAACAGGAGCCAGCAGTGCCCAGGTGGCCAAGAAGGCCAATGGCATCCTGGGCTGTAGTAGCAATGGTGTGGCCAGCAGGAGCAGGGTAGGGATTGTCCTCCTGTACTTGGCACTGGTGAGGCCATACCTCAAATCCTCTGCTCAGTTTTGCAACCCCACTCTGAGAAAGGTACTGAGGTGCTGGAGCATGTCCAGAGAAGGTCAATGGAGCTGGGGCAGGGTCTAGGACACCAGTCCTATGAGGAGCAGCTGAGGGACTGGAGTTGTTTAGCCTGGAGAAAAGGAGGCTCAGGGGAGCCCTCATGGCTCTGTACTGCCATCTGAAAGGGGGTGGTAGCAAGGTGGAGGTTGGATTCTTTTCCCAGGTAACAAGCGGTAGGACAAGCAGAAATGGTCTCAAGGTATATAGAAGGTATAGATTGAATTTTACATCAGGGAAAGATTTTACTTCACTGGAAGGGTTTTCAAGCATTGAAACAGGCTGCCTGGGGAAGTTCAGAAAACACATCAATGTGGTGCTTGATGACATGATTTATTGAGGGACCTGGTGGTGTTGAGCTGATGGTTGGACTTGGTGCCTTTGGGGTCTTCCAACCTTCATAATGATTCTGTGGTTCTGTGAAGGTATGGTTAGAATAGGTATTAGGAAGAAATACTTTACTATGAGAGTGGGTTGTGGATGCCTCATGCCTAGAAGTGTTAAAGGCCGAGTTGGATGTGGTTTTGAGCAATGTGGTCTAGTGGAGGGTATCCCTACCATGACTGGGGAATTTAAACTTAAAGATCATCAAGGTCCCTGCCAAGCCCTATGATGCTGTGACATATTGATACAAATATATGATTCTCTGGGCCTGATCATCCAGCGAGCACTTTACCCATGTAGCTGCCCCTCTGTGCAGATCATAATGACCTAAGATAACACTTCGTTATTGACACAGGAGTTGGATGACACGCATTCACCATCATTTCTGTCACGACTGACACATCTCTTTTGTGTTCCTAGGCTGAAGATGAAGAAGGTTACAGAAAGCTGATTGATCAAAAGAAAGACAGACGCCTGGCCTACCTGTTGCAGCAGACAGATGAGTATGTGGCTAACTTGACTAACCTGGTGTGGGAGCATAAACAGGCACAAGCAGCCAAAGAGAAGAAGAAGCGAAGGAGAAGAAAGAAGGCAAGTAGTTACAGCTGATATTTTCAAGCCATTTCTTCTTCAATTCCAATTTAAATGTGGATAAATGTGGTGATGCCTGATTATCATACACGTACCAGAGTGCCTAAAAAATCTACATCACCAAATTCTCAATGCTGAGGGAACTCATCTCTCTTTCTATTGAAACATATATGTGCTATGCTTTTATTAATTCAAGGTGATAAGGAGGCAGGATTATGAAATTCTCAGCTGTTAATATCCTCATAATACTAACTTGCTCATAAACTTTGTACAGGTAAAATTGGGACAGATGTGTTAGTTGGGATTATTGTACCCAAAAGGAGTGCAGTGGATCAAAAGTGCATTCTATAAAGAAGATGGCAAGAGCCTGGCTTGTGTAGCTGGTTCATTGTAGACTTCCACATTATACACTTAGCTCAGTCCATTTTGTAAGGACCATTGAAAATGTCTCAGAAACTTGGATAGATTTATTATATTAATGTGGCTGTTTTGCCAGTAAATTGCTCATTATGCATTTTTAGCCTTTAATTAAAACTTTATAAGATTACTTTTCTTCATATGAAATGTTTTACCCTGCAAGAGAAGGTTGTTGAAATTGCACAGTGCAATTTGCAAAAAAATAATTTTATGTGTGAAATAATGATTAAGGAATGATTTGTCATTTTTTGCCACCTCAGAGTACCTTTCATCTCTTGCAGAATGTATAAGAGGATTTTTATAATCCATTTCCATGCCTGGTTTGCTCCTAATTACTACTACAAATACAAACATTATGTTTACAGCGTTTACTACTGGAAATATGCTAAAAACAACCAGTATAGAAAAAATACTGATCTTGGACATTATTGGCCTGAAAAACAGTACATTATTTCCTCTGCTCTCAAAAAAACCTCTGTTCCTGAGAATATGTTCTTAACATAGGAACAATAACCTGTCTACAGAATGAAGATGTAATTTGGATTGTGTTCTTGGCCTGTAATTACCAGTG
This sequence comes from Chamaea fasciata, assembly GCF_029207755.1. Taxonomy (NCBI): domain Eukaryota; kingdom Metazoa; phylum Chordata; class Aves; order Passeriformes; family Sylviidae; genus Chamaea; species Chamaea fasciata. The sequence continues at coordinate 1,657,882 of NW_027094089.1, read as the reverse complement.
AGAGCAGGCCTGATTTAATGCATATAATGCACAGTAGAGATAATCATTATTGAGACAGCATGTATAACAACTGCATCCCTTTAATAATGTAAATAAATACTTATTCCTTTAACTGTCCACATATGTGATGTTTCTATGTCAGTTTAGCCTAAGTATGTAGGAGAAGCAGGGTTATGTTCTGGCCATGCCAGTAAAGACATAATTCTCTGTCCCTGAAGTTGAAAGGAAGTATGTCCTATAAATATTCAGTGTTCATATATATCCCACCCTAAAACCTAAGGGATGATTAGCAAAAAAAAAAAAACAAAACAAAAAAACCAACTTTCTCTGTCTTGATCATCTGCATAATTTTGTTTGCAATTAACTTCTTTCCAGCAATCTTTTTTTGCTCATCTGTGAAGGAAGTAGAGTTCACACAAATATTACACTTTATTTTAATCCAGAATGCTATGAATATGTCATAGCATGGCTGTGGAATGCATTGCAATTAGTGGGCACTGTGTCTTTTTTCCAAGTCATACACTAAGTTCTTAGGATTTTATGTTTTGTAGTCCATAATGAGGTTTATTCTACTAATACCTGTAGTTGATGTTTGTAGTTACAGAAAAAGAGAAGAGACAATTCTTAGGATTTTCTCCTAGAAATGGTAGTGAGGAAGTAAATGGTGAAGAAATAATTTCTGCCAGACTCTTCACAGAATATCCAAGTGAACCTTATGTTTTCAATGGAATAAAATCTGAGATTACTCCATTCTTCCTCTGGGATGCAGTTTCATCTTCATCTATCTTCATGATAGATTTTTCCCTTTTTGTTTCTTTCACATTCCCCTATTTGTGTTTTCTGTCTCTAGCTTCCTACTGTAGTTATGGATAAGAAAAAGTATTCCATATGAAATTTTCATCTGATAGGCTAGTTCAAATTGCTATGCAGCTTTTCACTTTATTGTTAGTAGTTTTTCCTGTCACTGTGCAGAGAATGAACAACATGTGCCTTACTGCTTTTTAATACCGAGATTTCCCCAGTTCAAGGACTAAATTGTTGATATTAAAGATCTGTTTGCATGGTCCAAAATAAAAATGCAGGATGTCTGTCATTATTTACATTTATTTTCTTTGTAATATGTTCTTCTAATTTCCAAAATTGTTTTTAACTATAGGTTATAAATGTGCTCACAGGAGATTTTTGCACAGTGAACAGCACTGATGCTCTCTGCTTTCCTGTGACTAGAGTTTTAAGGTTCTTTTCCATTGCCTGTAGCTAAGCTATAATAATCTTCATGTATTAGACAGCATTCTGTAGTGTAGAAGAATGGATCCCAGCCCTGGTTCATCCAGGGAAAAAGTATCCTCAGTCAATGTAGTGTATTCAGCCAAGACTAGATACGTATTTTCGTAACTTATCCTGCCCTTGTGTTTATTTAAAACCTTCACTTCTGGTACAGTTCCTTTCCTTGTTAGCAGTCATACCTGCTGCCCAGAAATGCTGAAGCACTTGGAGCTTGAATTGTTTTTCTTCCTACTAAGCATCAGCTGCTGCATGTTCATTTCAAGTACATGCTCTAGATAATGGCACTTAATGGCAAAGAAGAAGGCTGAAGTACCATCTGAAGCAGATATTAAGGATTATATCAATATTGAGAAATGCAGTTATTCTTCAAGTATACTTCTTAAACAAAAAAAGGAATTACTTGATGGTCTATATTTATCACACATTTTAATAATACTTGGAAGTTTTTTATTTCTAAAATACAATTTAAGAGATCACTTCTTGTTGTTACTCTATTCTCTTTACAGTAGTATCCAAAATAGTATTTTGCTGTAGTACTGCAAACTCAGCAGTGTGTCATAAGGAGAAGCTGTAAAATGTCCTTTCTTGCTCAAAATTGTTTAGGAAAGTTTGAATGCCAAAGCAACCTATATGTCTTTCATTTTTCCTCATACTGGGTTGACATTTTTAAGTAAGGTAAATGAAGATAAACCTTGAGGAACATACTGGTCATTTCTCAGGTTGGTGCCTGGCGAGAAAAAAATCTAGCTTTCTCCAGTGAAGAACTCCAAGGTTCCTTTTGTTTCTCATTTGAGTAAGGTCTGCACATGATTAGAATAATACAGAGACCTCCAAAAATACTCCTTCTAGTTAGCTGTCAGACCAAAAATCTCAAAATACATACCCAAGATAAAAGTGCATGAATATACATCATACATCTATGATGCTTGCTGACACCTTTAAAATGGAGATTAAAGCAGATTAGAGGAAATTAATAGTAAATCATGTAAAAATAATTTACTGTTGTATTTGCATTAGAATAGCCTATAAGCAATTGAGCTTTAGTTCTGAACTGGAAATCAAGTGGGCCAGCCACTTCTTTATATGCAGATTTATATCCTTGACTGAGTTGAGTAGGTACCCTCCTTACAGAAGTAAATGCTCTTTGTGTGCTAATTTTTCTGGGCCTGTCTCTGTCTACATCCATCTTCACCTTCAATAATGTGGATCTCAGGCTGTTCAGAAATAAGTGAAACATATTCATGGTCCAAAATGTTGAATCATATAAATTATTCTTTCTGTACTTGTAATCTGACCACAGTATTTATCACTTCTTCATTTGTTGTAGAAAGCTGAAGAAAATGCAGAAGGAATGTCATCTGGTCTTGGTCCCGATGGAGAGGTATGAATTCTTACAAAGTGTTGGTTTTTTTCTTCTTGTCAGTTTTCGGTTTAAAAAACCCCCAACTTCCTAGTGATGATTCTGGATTGGGTATCATGGCTGTGACTTTGAAAAGAGTTATGTTGACACCTGTTCTTAGGAGCTGTTGTTTATAAACAGAAATAATAATTACCTGGGTTAACATTTATGCTAGCCTCTCACTATTCCTAAAATCGAAGACTAAAACGTAAAGTATGTTGAATCTGTCACTGAGTGTGATGAAGTCTGCCTCTCAGTTTTGTAATATGCTTACAAGAAAGATTTTTCTTAGAGCCTGTATATAGACAACTTACTTTCTAGTTTGAGCTCGTAAACACCATATAGTCCATCTTCTCACCTTTATAAAAAATACATTATTGACATTGCATGTAATTACCTTTCAGTCGCAGGACAGAGTACAGTGTTATGATAGTTTAAGACATCTGAAAATTCTTTCTTCCTCAGAAGCTAATAGAAATGAGTAATTTATCTGGGTCATTCTTCAGATAATACTGTTCATTCAGTAGTAGGGTGTATGCTGCCTCATTCAGAACTCTTCTCTTGGTGCAATTTTTGTATTCCACGTCATTTTTCTATGAATACTTTATATAGACTTCTTATATAAAGGCTTTTAAATTGTTTATTTATTGTTTTACTTCTGTTTTCTTTTTGTACTTGAAAGTGATAGTTTTGTAATGTAGTAAGAGTTATAGCAAAATAGTGTAATATATTTGTGTTTGCACAAGAAAAATGCGCATAACATTCCTGTAACTTCAGTATTAATGGAAATTGGCCAAGCTTTGTACTCTGTCAGTCACTGTATTTAGAATTGTTCAGAATTAGTTTTTCTTGCTCATATGTATCTGTTTGGAAAATATTCATGGGTAAGAACAGTATTAGAAGGCAAAAAATTTTTGAAGTGAAAAAATATGTGATTAAACAGGGCAAATAAATAACATGAAGAGTGTTTATGCTATTCTAGTTTTGTTACAACACAGGTAAGTAAACGATTTTGTTCTTACAGGTCTTACAGGTGCTTGCTTCATCAGCTTAGTTGAAGAAGTAAATCTTTTACAGAGGCCTTTACTTAGAAAGTTAACTGAATTATTTTATTCTTGTTTCTCAAAAAATAAAAAAAAGAAAAGGCCATAATGTTACTCTTTGTTTTTTATTACAGATGTCTGTTGGTATAAATAACACGATTAAATGCCTGTAAGAGTACATACCTTGTGTCTTGGTTCGCAAAAACCAGTAGTGTATTCTTTTCCATGCTGTTCTTGTTAATTTACTTGGGATACTGGGGTATATTTGTGGGTGTCACATAGAACAGGTTACTCACGGAAATACTGTGACTCATTGTTTGCTTAGTGGGAAAGTGTGGCATCTGGTAACAAAACTTGACTTCCAGTGAAGTTCAGAAACTTCCAGTTTGTTCAGAACTGTAATTTAGGTAGTGCTACTAGTTCTTTTTATTATGTACAAGAAGCATGAAGTTCAGCTGCCTTGCGGTGTAACATTTCACTTGAATTTTTAGCCCATAGATGAGAGCAGTCAGATGAGTGACCTTCCAGTCAAAGTGACTCACACTGAAACGGGCAAAGTTCTTCTTGGACCAGAAGCACCCAAAGCAAGTCAGCTGGATGCTTGGCTGGAAATGAACCCTGGGTAAGTAGTTAGCATACCAAGTAGACTGTTCTATTTGCATTGATATTTTTCATGTCACACTTTCTTTTTCACCAATTCTATTCTTGTTTTTATTTATTGTATGTAAGCTGAATAGAAGATGTGTTGAACCTGTTACCTCCTCCTGTAATTCACAATCTTTCTGTCATTATTGTACAGCTATGAAGTTGCTCCCAGATCAGATAGTGAAGATGAAAGTGGCTCTGAATATGAGGAGGAGGTACGTATATTTAAAAAGAAATACTGTGACAATACAGTAAAAAATAAGTACTTATTTAATATTTCATTTTCCCCTTCTTCATAATAAAGAGAGGGGAAGTGATAGCAGTTATGCAGGTGCTTTAAGACTAATACAAACAGGAAAATCAATTGATTCTGTAATTCTTGATTTATAGCAGTTGTTCTTTATATACACTGTAAATGCCTAACTGGTAATTGTGGTTAGGAAGAGTAAATATTTTACTCTGATTATTAAGAGTAATGAACCAGAGCATTAAGCAGGTTCCTGTTTTAAATACATCTCAGAAAGTGCTGCATTGTGGCTCTGTGCTGAACGAAATTAACATCTTCAAAGTTTATGCCTTGAAACTTTTATAGGCAATAAAATAACATGATAACTACTTATATATTATGTTTAATGAAATGTTAGGGATTATGCCAGGGATTTATATTCAGACTTTTCAGGGTAGGCTTACTTGATTCAGTATTTGGATGGTGATTTAAATACTGTTATTACAAAAATTCTAAAAAGAATCTTATAATTAACCCACACAGAGATCTCAGCCTTACAGGGTCATCATATTACCTACTATTAATAATGAGTAGTGATACTTGCATAGCATTTTCAGGTCAGTAATTTCTAAAGGAGAACAGAAGTGAGGAATAGAGAAGAACCATGTTCAACCAACAGCCTTATAGCAGAACTAAGTATAGTACTCAGATCTCCTAAGTTCGTCGGCCTTTACATTACTAGAGCAAACAACCACTGGAACTGACTGGACTGTATGATGTTCTGGTGTGTCTTTGTAGGAGTAGTTTCTGGTAGTATAATTCTACACGTCTGTTAGTGTTAAGGTAGGAGAGAAAGGCCTGATACCTGTCATTTTTTAGATTCTCAGTGAGATTTTAAGTTGTTTGCTATCTGCTGCATCTGTAGCCAAAAGACAGGTTATTTCAAAAAGAGTAAAAATAATTGGTTTTAAAAAATTAATAAATTAGAGGCCTAAATAAGTAGTACTTGATAGTTTTTTAAACCTTACTAATTTATCATGCATCTGGAATACAACATGAAAACAAACTTAGTATTGGAATGCTCTGCATGAATATGGTAGTCACAGAAAGCCTTTGGAAAGTGAGATCCTTAAAGGGGAAAATAATTTTTATTTCAAAGTATTATGACTTCCTGCAGGTAAATGTATGTCAAAAATTAATAATTTTTTTATGCTGCAGTGCAGTTTTGTTGCAGAATAGGTCTAAATTGAACCTTATGATTCAGATGTTTGTCATAAAGCACTGACCAATGAAAGCTACCAGTATGAGAATGCCAGTTTAAAGTGTGACTGAGGAACACGTTACACTTTCCCAACTTCTGTTCTGTTTGTGTATTCTGTAGGATGAGGAAGAAGAATCAAGCAAATTAGAAACAGATGAGAAGATACTCCTGGATCCTAACAGTGAGGAAGTTTCTGAGAAAGATGCAAAGCAAATTATTGAGTGAGTCTTCCTTAAGTGCTGTTTATTAGGAGCTCTGATTTCTTACAGTGACATTTCACAAGAGTAGCTTTCTCTAGATTAGAGTGGTTTTTTATATTTCTGTGGTATGAATATCTGCAGGAGAAAGAACATGATCATTTAATTATATACTCTTTATAATCTTGCACCCTTTGGTATACTCACCTCACAGCTGAGGACTTGAACTGTTTCTTTAGACATACGTGTGTAAGCCATGGTCAAAAGATACTTGTTTGTATTCACTTGAGTTATTTTTCTGCTTTCCAGGACAGCCAAACAAGATGTGGATGATGAATACAGCATGCAGTATAGTGCTAGAGGGTCTCAGTCCTACTACACTGTTGCTCATGCAATCACCGAGAGGGTGGAAAAGCAGTCTTCCCTTCTTATTAATGGCACATTAAAACATTATCAGGTGAGAAATCATTAAAACAATTAAATACTTGAAACTTGGAATTTTGCCCAACATTTCAGTGTGGTATTTCAAATGGCAAACTGAAAATTTGTTTAAAAATACAAAGGCTCTAATAGGTTAGAATTCGGAAGTATGGCCAAAGCAATGACACCTGTCACAGCTAATGTTACTGTGTATGTTATTCATACTGCTTGAACAACACTTTCTGCAGCTACCTCTACCTTTTCTTCACTGCAGGTGAAGAATATTTTGATTTTTGTATCCTTCTTATTGATGTGTAGTTTCATTTCTTACTGTTTTAATTTGTGGTGGATTAAGAGTATTTTCCTTCTTCCAACAGTTAAAAGTTTAGAATTTTATTTTTTAGTTAAGGTCCTAATATTTCGGGGCAGTGATAGATACAGTTTGAAAATAAGAAAAATATTTTGCTGTAGAGGTTGGTGTCACACGTTCTTCACAGACTTTCACTGGATTTAGTAACCAAGAACTTTGATATAGGCTAGATTCACGTGTGATTGAAAATGTCCTTGATGCATATTTTCTACACTTCTGCAATAGTACAACTTTCTGGTTAACTCCAACAACCTGCATCTTTTCTCTAGTCAGAACATTGTGTGTGTATATACACACACACACACACACACACACACACACACACATATATATATATATATATATATATATCTCCACATAAAGAATAATGACACGGACAAGATGGCTTTGCTTTTCACAATTCTGAAGCAACCTTGTAGGTGGGACATAGAGTGTCACTACAGATTTCAGTCAGCTCTTGATGACTTAATAGTAAACATGAATCAGTCCACATATAAAGCCAGTAAATTGGCAACATTATTTTGGATACTGTCTCGCAGGGAGAGCAGACGATTATTTCAAGAGTGTATTGCAGAGTTTTCCCTCTGAACTTTTTCAGGCCACCTAATTTCCTGCTCTCCATGCACGAGACACTCCAAAACTTTGGATATGAGAAGTAGAAACTTCACACACACATCAGTAATGTGATACACAAACACATGGAAATCCGTCTGACAAAGGAGTAGGGCTTTCTATCAGTATTCCTTGGAGTGTGAAATTCTGCTACGTAGACATTGCTAAGCCAAAGAGCTCTGGCTTCCTTCCAGCTCTGGGATTTTATACACAAGGCATATTTGGACAAAGGTGGCCTACTCTGACGTAGACTTTTGGAGTTTACTCTGAGTGGAATGTGCTACGAGAGCTTTAGCATACCAGTGATGCCATTGGTAAGCGTGAGGCTTACGTGTTTCCTGCAGTTCTGACAAGTTTGGTTTTGAAAGATTTTAATTGACACAGGCAATTGTAATGTCATGAAATACACACGGAAAGTTTTAGCATTTGAGGGTGTTGAAATTGAGAAACATATCCCTGCAGTGGTGTTTATCAACCTTTACTATGAGTGCCTCTGTTGCTTTGTGTGCAGTAGAAAAACCTTTCTACATGAAATCGGACTTCATCCTTACAGAGTGTTTTAAACAGGAATGATGATTTTCATGTAAAGAGAGACAGGGCTCCCCATGCATATAGTATTACTAGAGGAAATACAACTTGTAAGTAGACAGGGACATCAGAACATTAGTCCCTTACTGCTGATTTATTATTAATTATTTTTGTGGGTTTTAAATAACTGAAATTCTTACTTTTCATTTCAGCTCCAGGGACTGGAATGGATGGTTTCTCTCTATAATAACAATCTGAATGGAATTTTAGCAGATGAAATGGGACTGGGAAAGACAATACAGACTATTGCTCTCATCACTTACCTGATGGAGCACAAAAGACTCAATGGCCCTTATCTCATCATTGTTCCCTTGTCGTAAGTAACAGATCTCATTCTGGCATTATTGTCCTAAGCATTGCAGATTGGTTTATTTGGAGCACAACACACTGGCAAAACCAGAAAGCTGGTAAAACACTTGGTTCTGTTAATATTGGCAAGCTGTATTGAATTTACTGTAATTCACTCTTAAGCCAAAAGAGGGGGATGTTTTTTCTTTCCTGTTACATGCTTGCACTTCACGTTTCAGCTTTTAACTCTGATATTAAAAATATGTTGCTTAATTCTTTAAGCAGCTGGTGCCTCATCTGATACCATGCAAGCAGCCTTTATTGAGGTTGATCTTTTAAGTACTGTATAGGTACCCCTGAATATATGTAGCCTTGATTGATAAATACATTTTTGTCAAGTGTGCAGATTATGGTTGTTCATTATGCTGCCCCCCTTTCTGCTTTTCCTTAGCTTTCTGAAATGCTGCTTGTTTTATAAATTTCTTCTAATGCATTTTCCTTTCTCCAAAGGTCAGGTGTGGGTTTTAGTGATTTGAATAAAAAATATCAGTCAATGTAGAACTCTTACAGGATATTGAGGAGTTTCTTGCTTATTTTTATGTGTAATTGACTTGATTGATGTTTAGAGGTTCCCTGGTAATTTCATTAGCTTATTTTTTCACCAGTTGTGCTGAGCATGCAGATTTATTCTAGAATTAGGATAAATTTGATTTGTGGTCATCTCTTGATTTCTTTGGAGGTGTCCTGTCTTCTGGCTGTGCTGCAGTAGTAACTGATTAACTGAGATAAATGCTACAGGTGTGCCTAATTGTATGAGGACAAACTATAAACTTAGTTCGAAAAGAAACACCTGGGAGAAGATCTCTGAAACAAAAATAGGGGGAGTGTTATTAATGTCAGTTTTCATATGGGCACAGTAAAACATCTGATGTCTTTTAAGCAGTCAAGTGTTTTTTTAGAAAAGTGAGAGTAGCTGAAAGTTCTTGTGTACATTTTAAAAGCTGCCATTTTCTGCCTTTTCTATATTGCTGCCATCACTGGTCCACTAAGGGGGGAAAAAAAAGCAAGCAGCTGAAAAACCTCAAGGTTATTTTTTGCCCTTGTCTCGTGATAGCAGTTATGTACACTACAGCAACTTTTTTGTTGGGATCAAACAGCAACAGCAGTGCAAGAATGGATCCTCATAGTGGCAGTGGTGGCACTATGAGTAATTTTTGCTTAAGTAGAGCACAGATGAAGTCTACTATCAATTTCATTGGGCTGTATTTGAAAAGCTGTAATGTCCATTTTTGGATAATAAGCCTAATAAAGGAACTTGCAAATCTGTTTTTTGTCCAGAGATGCTGTTCTTATTGTTAATATGTTCCAGAGTATAAAGGTGCATGTAAAACACTACTTTTATCCTGAATATAAGCTGAATGAATGTTTCACACTTTTTTTTTCTGATTACTTCCCCCTGAGATACTTGTATTTTATTGCAGTATATGAAGTGCATTTTTAAAATATGTTATTAATTATGGGGATTGATTCCATAAAATGTGTTGAAAAGCTGGCAACCACTTGGAAACATGTATAAAGTTTGATCTGCAGATGATGTAACGTAACTTTTTCTCTCTGATCTCTATGATAGGACTTTATCCAATTGGACATACGAATTTGACAAATGGGCTCCTTCTGTAGTGAAGATATCCTACAAGGTTTGATTTGTTTTTTGTATGACTGTAGAATTAAAAGAATGAGAACTAGAGACCGTTTTTCCTCTGTCTCTGCAAGCTTTTAAACTGTCTGCTCATCAGGTTTTGTCTTGTATATGAGGTACTAACCAGTGTGAGTTAATCATACTAAGAAGAATATAATAAACTGTGAAAGACTGTAGAAGTAAAACAACTGTAAATCACTGTACAAAATGCAAAATAAAATTGTTTATTATCACATTTGCAAGGCTTCTGCTCAGAGTTACGAATGGTAACTACCTAACATTTTATTCCTACCTAAATACTTTCTTGTGTGGCTACTGTAGTAGTGATATAGCCAAGGAATTTGTAGCAAGACCAGACCATTTGCTTCATACTTCCACGAGCCCCATAAGCAGATTTACAGTCTAGGAACAGTTTAGGGAAAGCACTCTGAGAAGATCTGGAATTATGTCAATGTATTATTCACAGTGTGGTAGGATTGCAGGTTCATCTGGTTGTTTGTTGTCTTCTCATTCATAAGAACAATGTTTATTTTTCATCAAAGAGGAGAATAACAACTCACATGTCTCTCTCTTTCAGGGTACTCCTGCGATGCGCCGCTCACTTGTTCCTCAGCTTCGAAGTGGAAAATTTAACGTTCTTTTGACCACTTACGAGTACATAATAAAGGACAAACATATCCTTGCTAAGGTAATTTTAACTGTTATTCTCTACAGTAAGACCCAGACACCTTCAAGTGTCAAGCATGCCACAAAACACATTTTTGTTTTATAGGGATATTCCAGCTGGTTCTGGCCTTCAATAAAAGTTAACTCTTTCATTTATGTTCCTGTTCCTCAGTTTATGGTTGAACTTCTCATTCACAGCTCTCCCTACAGTAAACACTAGGAATGTCCTGAGTGTGGCCAGGGGACTAATTTCTTTGTGCAGTTCTGTTGTTTTGTCTGTACTGTATACCTACCTGTCCTTGGAAGAACATGACTTTTTTCACCTCTGCATGATATTCAACCTAATCTGCATCAGTGACTTTTAACTTTTTCTATTATCTCTGTCCTGAAGCTCACTTATTAGGGTCCTTTCAGCTTTCTCCCACATGACTAAATAGTTAGCTATATCATGAATTTGGTATCTAGACTAAATTAGAGTCTACACATTGCAGTTCTTAGGGGCTCACTGTCTCTCTACACGTAGGTATCAATATAATGAACTTAAAAAAATGTACTGTCAAGCTATTTCTGTGCACACAAAGCAGAGGTATTTTGCTATACAGAGAAACCATATTGGTCCTCCTGTAATTTAGTTTTCCGTTTTCACTTCATTTGTTACATACTGCATAGTTACTGCATTTTACTTGTTTGTCCTCTCTAATGCAAAGGACAAAGGCTGTGCATTCATTCTGAGTGCTTGGAAACAGCTTGAGACTGCATAATGTTCCTTTTCCTTTATTTTTTTGCCCTCTTTCTGAAAGAAAGGAAGGACAGCACTTCGCCACTTATCCTGTCCTGGGAAATGAAATTAGCTAGCACCTCTGAAACTACAAAAGTAGGCCTTCTAGTCATATGGTCAGTGTGGCATTTGTGTTGACTGTCCATGTTGTAGCACAGGTGGTAACAGAGGGCTTGGACAACAGCTTTCAACATCTGCTGTGACTGCATTTAAGATTTCGTATTAAGAAATAGAAACTGTAGTTGAAAATGCAGTAACTGAGATGATTTTGATTCTGCTTTCTTCTCAAGTAAAAACATAGGATTAGCGGAAACAAAATAAGTTCAGGGCTGCTGCTGTTTATGAGCATACTTACCTTTATCTGAAAATGCTTTTGTCTCCTGTCAGGGTTCTTGTTACAGACATTTATTTGCAGTTAGTGTGGTTTCTTTTCCACTGTGAACCGTATTCTGGCCTTGAAGAGCCAGTCATTCTAATCTCTTTCCCAGAAATGGGAAAGCTGTTTCAATTCCAGTCGGAATTCAACATCAGACCTAGTGTTGGTTTCTGTGTTTGTTGCTAACAAGGACACTGATAGTTGCATAATGCTTGATTTGGCTTTCCTCAAGGCTGAGACCAATGGATGTCTCAGGCTTTGACTGTACTTGTCGGGAGGAACTTGACAAAGTCTGGCCAGTTCTGACTTCGCCAACTTCTCATTTTCTTTCAGATTCGGTGGAAGTACATGATAGTAGATGAGGGCCATCGAATGAAGAACCATCACTGCAAGCTGACTCAGGTCTTGAACACTCACTATGTGGCCCCTCGGAGAATCCTGCTGACTGGGACTCCTTTGCAGAACAAGCTGCCTGAACTTTGGGCTCTTCTCAATTTCCTTCTTCCAACCATTTTCAAGAGCTGCAGCACATTTGAGCAGTGGTTCAATGCTCCGTTTGCCATGACTGGAGAAAGGGTACTGTGGCAGTGTTTTGTTAAAGATCAGAAATAAACCACTTTGATGAGAACAGAAAAGAGCTTACACAGAAGGATTAGTGTTTGAACTTGAAATGGTACTTAGGTGTTTAACATGACTAAAAGACCCCTTTTTTATAATACCAAAATATTAATGTTTAAAGTGCGTTTTTTGACTCAGAGTCACTTTGGTTGTAAGATGCAAATAATTATTGCACATTCTTAACTTTTCATGTGACAGGTGACATTACTTAATACATTAGAGTTGCCTTGTAGTGACTTTTATAAACTTCTCTAGGTGGACTTAAATGAGGAAGAAACTATTCTAATCATCCGTCGTCTCCATAAAGTGCTTCGGCCCTTCTTGCTGAGAAGACTGAAGAAGGAGGTTGAATCTCAACTGCCAGAAAAGGTTTGCAATGAGAGGAGTTTTGGAAAGGGTTTAATATTCTTTCTAAGCATTAAGTAATGTCCTGTTTTCAGATTTTGTGGAAGAGGACTTCTTTAATATTTGTTTGTTTTTACCTCTTCAGAGAAAACTGGCCACTGAGGAAGCCTGATTACTTGAAGTGTCTGCATTCTCAGGGTTCCTCACCAACCTTAAATGTGTTTGTTGTAACCACTGTAAGATAGGAAACTTCTTTGCATTAGGGTCTGGTTTCAATTTATGAGTCAGCCATAAACTGAGGATAAAATTCTGTCCTGTATCATCCTCCTTGCACTGTGTTGAAGCTAGTTTACTGAAATTTCTGAAGGACTACTGCACTTTATAAAGTAGACACAATTTGGTCCAGTATTATCATTCCTGGAGTTGTGTGAAATGCCTTCTTGAAATTGCACAGTTTTTTTTAACTAGTGGAATTTTAATTCAGAACATAAAATTATTGTCTGATTTCAAATGTAATTGGTTTTTTTCTGGGTAACTCATCTTGTCCCACTATGTCCTCCTCTGCAATTCTACATTCCTCTTACCAGAATAACAACAGCTTAATAACAATAACAAAATAAAAAAAAGTAAATTTGTAGGTGTGGTAAGGAAAAGTTTCTTTTAAGGTAAAATGGATTAAAACCATACCACACTGAAATACTTGTAAGGTGTGCTATGAGCTGACTGGCTAAGTGAATGAAGAACTCTGTACAGATGCTTAGAGGCAATACAAAGAAAGTAATTTTGAAATTATTTTTCATCTTTATAATCATGTCAGCACTACTGCTGTTGCAAATTTCTTTTCCTCCAAATGTCAAATTCTTGGTATCCTCAGAAGCATTTATTTGAGAATAAAAGATACTTGTATTTGAAAGTAATACTGAAATCAAGGCACTGTATTTGAGAAATCTGATAATAGGCATTGAAGGGGTAAATTTTCAAGTTGCACACACGCTTCTACTCAGAAGACCATGTTTCTTTTTGTTGCCATTATCTTAGAAAAAGGAGTTTATACAGCCATGAGGATTGAACTTGGGGACTGAAACCTGCTAATCAGATTCATTTGCTCTTGCAAATACTGGTAAAGAAGCCAGTGAATAAAGTCACTTTTCTTTAAGGAGTTTAAACTCCTGTGTTTCTGGAAAGAAAATAACCTGATGATTTTCTTTCTGTATATTTATTCAACATTAGGAATATTATACATTGACTTTTATTCACAATTTGAAAGATTTCTATCCACTAGCGTGGTTATGTTACAGTTTTTATTTGACATAACTTACTAAAAATATAGTGACTACAATCTGGACACTGGGAACTAGAAAAAATTACATTAAATTGATGTGTGAAATCTTTCTGTTACTGTTTTTAAATCTAGTATGCAGTTAAAAACTAAATACAATTTGACAAAGCTGAACAAGTCAGGCTGAATGTAGGGGTCATGCAGTACTGTATTAATTCCCTGTGTTTTAGTGTTGATAAAATGGTGTATTTCTATGACAGCCTAGATAAACATGCCAGTTAGACTCTGTGAGGGATTCTTAGTTGCTAGATATACAGTGAGGATATTTTTATGAAGCTTAGCTTTATATTTTTATAATACTTAACCCACACAATAAATTCCATTGGTTATTAAACATAAATAACTTTTTTAGTTGCATATTAAATATAAAACTAGTTTTAAATTATTTTTTAGGTTTTAAAAGTTACAGACTGAGAAGTAAAGTATGTTTGGTAATCCTTCAGCTGCATCCTTAGGATTCAGTTGTCCCACTACAGCTGTGACTCATGGATAATCTTTTGAGATACTAATTTCTGTGCTTGCACTTGGAATGCTGGTCAATAAAATTCTTTGTGGTGATATGGTATGGATAAAAGATTAGTAGGGTTTTTTTTGTTTTGTTCTAGAATGACAAGAGCATGCAGTTAGATCATACTAACGTTATTATGTCAGCATGTTTATGGTTTTGGGGTTTTTTTGTTTTTTTTTTTTTTTTATAACACCAGGTGGAATATGTGATCAAATGTGATATGTCAGCTCTTCAAAAGATCCTGTACCGTCACATGCAAGCCAAGGGGATACTTCTCACAGATGGTTCTGAAAAAGACAAGAAGGTACAAAAGACTAAAATATGAAGGAAATAACATACTATGAGTAAACATGTTATATTAATAGTATGGTTTCTGTTTTGCAAAATTAATGTGTAGACTCTTACTGCAGGTATATCTCACGGGAAGAGAAATTTCAGGCATGCCTTTCAGTTATAAGACCGCAGCTATTCACAGGGAGAAGATACTGCTTGCATTCAGTGTAGTTGCAGTGTCTTTCTGCAAACAGGCAGTGTTTGAGCTGTTTGAGCTGAGCTTAATTCAGTGATATATCTGAATAATTGTGATTGTGGCAGCGATGGCTGCAGAAGGTAATGTGTCTTGTCTTTCAGAGCTATTAGTTAAGTCTTGTTTCAGTCAGCTAGGACTGTATACTTGCATTCATCCTTACAAGGTCTGTTGGTGACAAAATTCTTTAAGGGGTCAGTAAGATTCAAAGTCATGTAGTCAGATTTAGACTTTATATTAGTAAATGTTGGTTATGCTGTCATGGGGTTTGATGCAGTCAATACAAAGTAAGGAAATTGCCATTCATTAACTTTCCACCTGATAACAAATTTGAAATACTGTAATAGATGTGAAATACTTAAAACAGACAGTGCAGAATATCTCGAATGCAAGAGTTTAAGTTTGCACCCTCTTGTGTGTGTATATTGCTCATGCAGTGCACATACAGTCTTTCCATAATCCTTTTTCATGTTGAATTGGTACAGTGGGTGGTTTTTCTACTCAGTATCTTACTTTACCTTTCTAGTTCTTTGCAGTCAATTTTTTTTCTTTACTGGTGCTTAATTAAACTCCAGAAAAAGTATTCTTTTTCACTGGATATTGAAAATCAAGTGTTCATAGTTTGAACACTTTTTAGACATTAATTCATGTTCCTCAGTTGTATTTTTAATGCAGTTTTGCAGTTTGATGTCTTTATAGTTGTCCTAGAAATCTCATTTTGTATCACAGTCTCCTTCCTTTTCTGATGTCTTTCTTTCATCTGCTCATATGCTTTTTTGTATTTTTTTCCTACCTGTTTCTCTGCCTGGCTTTGTGATTAGCCAGTCAAAATTGCCTTTGCTGTCTTCTGAACACTTCCCTTGCCTTCCTCTTTCCCCAGTGGGCTAAAATTTTTCCATTCTTGCAACTCTCTCTTAACTAGTTATTCCCTTTAAATGTTAAATTAAGCTCTGTTACCATTGCTACCTGTTGGCAGCAGGGGGAGGTGGTTGTTAAGACTGCTTGGCTTCCATGAGCAAACAACCACCATGTTAGGAAAAAATCTTGTCTTTCTCCAGCTCTGGCCTGGACCCAGCTGAGATTAGAGACAATTTGCTCAGATGGAAAGCTCTAGGAAATTATTTTTATAACAAATATAAACTGTATTTTGGAGCAAATTTGAGACAGTCTTGGGAAGAACAAAACCAAGTTTTAAATATGTGGAGTGCCCCTTCAAATAGATCATCTCTGCTCTAGATCAAACTTATGATTTCAGTGTATTTCCCAGAAAAGACTAAAATATTGCTAGTATATATTATAATCATGTACTGTATTTTCCCCTAGTTTATGACTCAAAATTGGTGAATTGTTTTGGCCGAGATTTTTAAAATAAATCTGAATTAGTCATATAGTAAGCTATGAATATGGATGCCACTCTGGTTACAGTTTTATAAAATGGAAACAAAACCAAATGGCGTTTGAAAGCAACAAGTTTTTGGCAATGTTAATGTGATTCAGTGTTCTCATACTTACATTGACCAGCTGCAGTTAGTTTTTAACCATGCAGTTTGGTCTGGGTCACCTGACTGTCTCATGAGTGTCGTGATTCTACCAGATTAACTGCAGTGTATGTTTTGGGAATATATTTCCTTAAATAATATGACTCATGAATTTAGTGAGTTTTAACATTTTATTTTAGTAACTGTGGCCTGATGTTTTACTCAGCCTGGAATGAGAAAATCATATATTGGGTTAACAGACTGTGGAAGTTAGTATGGGATTGAAAAGAATCCAGCTAGAATTACTTCTGTTAGAGGGTTCAGACACTGTGGGGTTTGTATGATTTCATAATGAACAGAATAAATAATCAGGGCAAGAGAAGCTCTGCTTCCCAGCAAGAATACTACAGGTAGAAATGTAGTCTATTTCATGGATTACTTCCAGGTCCTCCTTTTTCATTACAGAGCATCCTTATGACAGGTGAATTTATACAGCAAGAAAACTGTACAATATTTTTTGATTTTTGTTGTTTTGGTTTGGCCTGGTTGTTTTTTTTCTTATTGGGGAGTTTCATTGTTGTTTCCTTTTGGGGTTTTTTATTAGTGATGTAGTGTTTGGGTTTGGGATAAAAATACTTTAAAAAGGTATATTCATAAGCTAAGAAATTAATCATTTGATTTGCACTGTTTTTACCCATAGGGAAAAGGTGGAGCAAAAACTCTGATGAACACTATCATGCAATTGAGAAAGATATGCAATCACCCGTACATGTTTCAACACATTGAGGTAAGACTGATAGGCTTGATTTTGAGAGTTGTTTTATTCAGATGGCTTATATGTGTGGGAGGGGACATCTCTGTCCATGTAATTTATACTGGAAAGGACAGATTTGGAAAAGACATGTATTATAGTCAACAAGTGTCATGTTTTTATTTATAATCCAAAGACTATTTTTAAAATATTTAATTTTATGGAGCAGTATCTTTAAAAAGTCAAGGGGTTTTTGTTAAGACAACCCATAGCAACTTGGTATTCACACACACCAAACTTATTGCATATAGACACTGGTTCAAAATGTCATGTATAGAATCTTTTTAGTAGTTAGCAGGCTGCTAATCTTCTGCAATGTCAACTACAATTGCTCTATTGCATCCATCTTGTTTTTTCAGCAAAAGTGTACTATCTGTATAGCATCTCTCCATAGGAGCTAAGTATATAGATACAATATATCTGAAAAGATAGAAAGTGTCATAAATATCTGGAATATAACCAAATTTATGAAAATATAATCAATTACCTACTGTGATTTATTATTATTGTTGTTGTTGTAGTTTTCACTCTTCATGATCTTGTGTGCTGAGTAATTAAATTGAGTAATTCACAGATGGATCTTCTGCTGATAAGTAAAAATTAATTAATATTCCACCGTATTTGTAGTCTGGTAAAACATATGCTGCAGAAGTCACTTCTGCAAATCATGAATTTCAAATAATAGTACAGGGAAACACTAAGCTGAGCTCTGTTGCCACAAGGTGGTTTCCATGAGTATGAGCATCGTTGAATTCAAACCGCAATACTCAAATATTTAATTTGATTTCTGTAAGAATGCGTAGTTTTGGGTTGCTGTGCAGTTTGTAATATATTTGTTGCTTATAACTTTGCAGGAGTCCTTTGCTGAACATCTGGGCTACTCAAATGGTGTCATTAACGGGTAACTCTGTTTTTCTTGCTGTCCATGGTGTTGTATTGGAATTAATGGTCACATTCTTTTTCTGGAAGCTACATGTTGGGTAACTCAAGCATTTTATGCAGAGGTAGAGGAAGTACACGGTACATATGTAGAGCAAAACCATAGAAAGGCAGAGGAAGTTCAGGGCACATATGTAAAGCAAAACCTAATAGTACTGTAGCAGTACTAAGAGTAGAGTAGTAGAAGTGTTATAAGATCTTTTCATGACTGTCCATCTCTTTCAGGATGGCAGACAGAAAAGACTCATGTCTTCCTTTCCCCTTATTTGGAAATAATATATCCTCTGGAATTCATTGGAATGACTCTTTAGAGATATCTGTTAGGATCTCCTTCTCTTTCTTGTTACTTTTGCCTTCTACTTTTCCTTCTTTACTATTTCTTTTCCAAATTCAAGTAGCCTTTCTTCCGTTATCTGAAATGAAAAAGATTTGCTTTATTTTTCTTGACACTGTGTACAACTGTCAAGTTAGTGGATGCTTTCTAAACAAAAAGTATGTATCATCCACCTAACTCTCTTCCTGTTTAGATTCTAATGATATTTTTTTTTTCCTTATCTAGTACACCAGAGTGTTTGTGTCTTTAGCTAGTATACCAGAATACTTGTCTCCAAAACAGTTTAGTCTTTGGCTGTTTACATATTCATGCATATCAGAAGGCTGTGTATCTTCTGGAGTCTGTGCTGTTACTAATGATAAATTGTATTTTGAGAGTACAGACTCGAGGTTAGAGAAAAGTTGTGTGAGGTTTATTTCTCACTGTGGTGCTGACTTAGGCACTCTGTTTACTTCTGATCATTTTCTGGGTGGAATTACAGTGCTAGGAGTTGATTTTGCAATTGTTTGCATAGAAGGCAAAAGAGTAGTTGATCAAAGCAGCCAAACACTGTTCAGGACAACTAAGGTTGTATGGCTCAAAGGTATTTCCTATATCAGACTCCTGGCACTATCTCCATATATTAGTTCAGTTTGCAGTATTTCACTTCCATGTGCACAGTAGTTGAGTGGAAAGGGAGTTGTTTCTGATAAATGCCTGATTAATACAATTTGAAACTGCAGTTTCAAAGTTGTTTTTAATGCCAGTTGAGAACAAAACAGCAGATGAATGTCTTAGCTTATAGAATGCTTACCTAGCTGAGAAATAACATCTGTTTTAATAAATAATGAAAAAGAACTGAGTGATTGAAAGTTGGCACAGTTTTTGTAATTGGAGAAAAATCAGGAAAACAGGACTTCACTTGCATTTATTTTAATCAACTTGCTATTTTAAAGAAAGAAAGGTACTGTTAGTCATGTTTAGATTAAATAAATCAGTCTTTTTGCTGTACTCTGACACAATAGTGACTACAGACTTTTAAATTATTGAGCTTATTCTGGCATTTAATGTGCTGCTTCTCTCCAACAGAGCTGAACTTTATCGGGCCTCAGGGAAGTTTGAGCTACTCGATCGTATTCTACCAAAGTTACGGGCTACCAACCATCGTGTGCTCCTTTTCTGTCAAATGACATCACTCATGACCATTATGGAGGACTACTTTGCCTTTAGAAATTTCCTTTACCTGCGTCTCGATGGTAAGCTAAATGGGAAAAAAGGGATAAATACTAATATAGGAGGTCGTCTGGGCAATGGGAGCCCTGGGTTCTCCTATAGGTGTTTCTGTAACAGTCACGTGTTGTGACTATACAAAAGTGAAAACAGGTTCAAAATACTGTTTCATAGTCCTGCAAGTGTATTTACCATGAAATTATTAGTAGATCCTTCAGTGGCATTTTATTAGAATTTCCTGTATTCTTACTGACAAGGTACAGAGAAGAACATACTTTTGCTTCTGTTGGTAGAAGTAATTTTCTCTGGCTCTTTCAGTATTTTCTTTTATCTGTTTAACCTGTGGACCGTTTGGTCAATGGATTATTTTGGTAAACACTCAGGTCTATTGCAGGAATGCAGATTATATATAAATTTGCTGCTTAGAAGCTCATCTCTTTTCCACACAGGGTTTAAAATCCAGGGTCCCAATCAGTCATCACTATCTAAATTGCCTGAAAATATTCCCATGAGAAGAAATGATACGGCCAGTTTTAGGCCTGTATTCAAATGAAATAAATTCATTTTTTTCTGTTTAAAATTCAACTGCTACCCTTCACAGGATAGCTGAATTTCAGTGTGATGCCCAAATTCTGCAGGGAAATCAAAGCCTCAATTTATTCATGTGTAGATATGTTTTATTACTTCAAACGAAAAGATGGTTTAGAAACATTTTAGATACTAATATCTTTTATTCTGTTCAGTATCTCTGAACACTCCAAGGAGGGCATTGAGGTGCTGGAGCATGTCCAGAAGAGGGCAACAGTGCTGGTGAAGGGTCTTGACCACAAGTCCTGTAAGGCGCAGCAGAGGGAGCTGAGGATGTTCAGCCTGGAGAAGAGGAGGGTCAGGGGTGACCTGATCCCTCTCTACAACTCCCTGTAAGGAGGTTTGGGCTCTTTTCTCAGGCAGCCAGTGACAGGGCAAGAGCTTGTCCTAAGCTGCAGGGGAGGTTCAGGTTGGACATCAGGAGGCATTTCTTCACAGGAAGGGTAATTGGGCATTGGAATGGCCTGCCCAGGAACATGGAGAAGTCACTGTCCATGGAGGTGTTTAAGGAAAGATTGGATGTAGCAATTAGTGCCGTGGTCGAGCTGACAAGGTGGTGTTCGATCAAGGGTTGGACTCCATCTCAGAGGTCTTTTCCAATCTGTTTGATTCTCTAATTGATTCCCACAATTTTATGGAACAAAAACTAAAAATAGCATATCCCACCTGAGTTTTAAACCTGTTTGAGAAGTTTCCTTTATGGTCGTCTTCCATGTTGATGATCTCTGCCTCATACTGAGCCTCTTAAATAGTGATTGTTTTTACTTAATGTTTTATCTCATTATAGTATAACATAGGACCAGCAGCATTTATCAGAATGCTTTTTTAGTAGAGAAGCAATGATTTAAGATAAATACAGAGAACAGTATAAGTGAGCCTTGAAGTTTCTTCTGAATATTTTTTAACAAAGTTTTGAATTGACTCTTAGCTTCATTCTTTATTCAGAAGAAAAGGTAGTACCAAGAAATATTCTCATCTTTCACAAATATTTATGAACATGAATTTGAACCAATATTATCCTTGAATGTAAAATGGGGTTGTGAAATGGACACACAAATGAGCTACATCACTGTGCCATAGAGTGCTAAAACCATCTGAAGAGCATACTAGCATGCTAACAAAGCCCTCTTCACACATCTAGCCTCCATATGTTTTAATACTTGTATTAACGAAGGATAAATTACATTGCATTTTAAATGTTTTAGATTACTTTGCATCATGTATTTTTAAATTAATTCTTTTTCATGCCAGAATGTTTATGGAAAGACACAGTATGGTAAATACACCTCATTGTCTTTTTCAGGTAATTCATTAAATTAGATAAACCCTTTTTTCTTCTTTTCCAGTTTTGTAACGACAGGTATCTTCCATACTGGAATGCAATCTGTCCAGGTTCTGTCTAGCGGCGTTCTTATGTGGAGTGTTCACTACCCAATTCATGAGCATATTGTGGGGTTCACTATGTCAGCAGTGGGTCAGCAGTTTGGCTCTGTGACTGTGGTGGCTACGGGAGGGATAGAGTTAATTTTCCTCCTGGTGACCCATGTAATGCTGTGCTTTGCATTTATGGTTTGTAAAACCACCAGTGACATCACCCCAGTGTTTTGCTATTGCTGAGCAGCACTTGCAGTGTCAAGGCTTTCTCTCCAAACACCCCTCACCCCCGGGGCAAGTAGGCTGCATTGGTCTGGGACCCAGAAGAGACAGCTGACCCAGGTTCACCAAAGGGTTGTGAGCAGCAATAAAACCAGAGGGAAAAGAGGAGGATGGTGGGACATGGCTTGCTATGGCATTTGTATTCCCAATTAGTCATTACAGGTGCTGGGGCCCTGCTGCCTAGGAAGCAGCTGGACATCTGATTGTTGCTGGGAAGTAGTAAATATATTCCTCTCCTTGTCGTTGCATACACACCTTTCACTTTCATTAAGCTGCCTTATCTCAGCACAGGAGCTTTTCTGTCTTACTTCCTCCCCATTTTCTGCTGAATTTGGGGAGGCAGGGGAGTGAATCTGGAAGCCAGCTGGGGAACAACCCACCATAGTAATAAAAAAAATATTAATAACTTCATTTTCTATACATACATCACCCTCAAGATGGGTAATTTTAAGAACGTGCAGTCTTTTGGTATTAACCATGACTCCGAAGGCAAATAGTGACATTTTGATAAATCTCTATATAAGTAGCTTTTAAAAATATTTAATGCTGCCGTAGCCAGAAGGCATTAATCAAAACTACAGCTCTCTTCTGTTTGTATGTAGTAGCTTCAATTGAAATTTATGCGAATTATAAAAAGATTTAACAGTGTTAGCCAACATTTTAAGATCTACTTCAGACATGTCAAAACAAATGCATTTAAAGAGAAGTCCATGTCATCGGTGTGATAGGCAGTTGACCTAAACATTCATGGCCAGTGTTATGGAAAATGTGGCAGAGATGTCAAAAAGCAGCACACTAAAATAACCCTTTCACATCTACTTTTGGCAACAGACATTGTATTTATATTACTTCAGTTCACATCTTTATTATATGATATTTTAAATTTTCTTTTCAGGCACAACAAAATCAGAGGATCGAGCTGCTCTGTTGAAGAAGTTCAATGAACCTGGGTCACAGTACTTTATCTTCTTGCTGAGTACAAGGGCTGGAGGGCTAGGCTTAAATCTCCAGGCTGCTGACACCGTTATAATCTTTGATAGTGACTGGAATCCTCATCAGGTTATTTTTATTTTCATATCTTAATGAAATGTGTAAAGAATCCCTGATGTTTTTTTGGGTTGCTTCTTTAAATAGATGTTATGACCTGGGATGAAAGGAAAAAATCCAAGTAAGAGATAAAATACTGGTTTGAGAGGAATTAGTGAGGCAAACTGCCACAGTCAGGAAATGTTTTGGTTTGGATCAGTGAGGTAATTCTGTGCCTGAATATATATTTTATCTTCGGGTATATCAGTGCTAGGAGTGTTATAAAGCTGCTTCATTTGTATGACTATACTTGTTCTTTAACCCTTAGGATATAATAACCAGCTCCCTAGCCTTTGGTAGTTTGCAATACCTTAGTATACTACTAGTATACTTTAGTACTACTTTAGTAGTTTACTTTAGTATACTTTACTTTAGTAAAGGCTAAATAATTAGTGTTAGCAGTATACTTCATTATACTTTACTTTAGTAAAGGCTATGCTGAATGCTACCTGTCTCACTAAATTATGTGACCATGTGAGTGCAATAGTCTTGGCCTGACACACTGAACTTACTCTCCGGTGGTTAGTAGTTAGTATAGATTACCAGAAGAAGAGGATAACACAACACTTTGGCTTTTTTTAAAAAAGCCAGAAGAGGTAGCTGAATTATGCGTTTGCCACCTTTTTTTTCTTGTTTTTAAGAAAGTAGGTTCTGTATCCCTGGAAGTACATAGTTATGCACATGTTTTCAGCTGTTATGCACATGTTCGCAAATCACATAATACTCAATGGCCACTTGTAAAAATAAGGGAAGTGAGACTTCTAAGACGAGTTTTAATTATCTATGTTCATTCTGTCAGTTTAATTGCTCTCTGTGTTCTTTGCCCAATAGGATTTGCAGGCCCAGGATAGAGCCCACCGAATTGGTCAGCAGAATGAAGTGAGAGTCCTGAGACTGTGCACTGTGAACAGTGTGGAGGAGAAGATACTTGCTGCAGCAAAGTATAAACTGAATGTAGATCAAAAAGTTATTCAGGCAGGAATGTTTGATCAGAAATCTTCAAGCCATGAAAGGAGAGCCTTCCTGCAAGCTATATTGGAGCATGAAGAAGAAAATGAGGTAAGGTAGTTAGAAATAATTACTCAGGAAGTACTGACTCTTTTTTTATTCTTCATTTACAAAGATTTTCATAACTCTTGAAATTAAAAAGTTCATTTTAATTCCTTACCATCCATTCAGAGAAATAACTTAATTTTTATCTTTTTTTATGGTCACAGTAATAGGTTGTAGCCTATTATGGTTATGATGTAATGGTTATGGTTAAATCTTAGTGTAGAATTAACCATTGGAACTTAAAACCCATTCTAGCCTTTATAATTTTGGCAAATGATTGCATTCAAACAAAGATTTTTTCCAGAACAGATTATAAAGCATTTCCTAAGTCCATATATATGTTCAGCTAAGCAATATGATTTTCAGACATGCTGAGCATGTAGCTAGTATAACCTTGGTTCAGTTTTGAAGGACCCTGCTTTATTGTGCTTCCTTTGGAACCTATTTAAGAGTTAAGATCCACTTTGATGTGCCTTGTGCTTAGGAAAACAGAAAGTAAGTAACTGTTTCTTTCTGGTGCTGTGTCCAGCCTGAATTTCTCATCATCACTTTCTCTCTGAGAAAGAATTAGCTGTTTAAAAAGATCTGCCAAGTCTTTTCTTTTAATAGTGGGAAAGTGAGGTTATAGAGTGACTTGAGTGTCGCTCTCTTTTCACTGTGTTCTTCTGTTGAACTGTAAGTGTGGAATGGTGAACTTGTTCTTTCACCTGTCACTGCAGACTCTTCTGTTAATTTGAACAAAATTCAGTTTTTGAACAAAAGTCATGCTTGGGAGAAACTAAATAAATGTGTCAGTTATGCTGATGATACACACAGAGAAATTTTTGATCAGCACTGACTTTTTCCCACCTTGAAAGTACCCTGTAGTGGCTAAAGACAGAGCTTTTGAGACCAGTCTTGCCTCTGAGTGGGGCTTGTGTGTCTGAATAAGGTGCACACTGATATAAAATTCTACAGCCTGTGTTTCACTGGCATCCTTCATTATATGGAGTAGTTTCAAAGATCAAGGTGTTTACTTCTTCAGTCATTAATCCTTTTGTGTAAACTCTGCATTGTGCGTTTAGAAAAGCGTGATTAAGATGAAATTCTGTATGGTTTTAGTATTTTTCATAGAAATTAAAGAAGAGTGGCAAACTTTTTTATCAGTAATTGTGTTTTATTTGTGGTGTTAATGAAGAAATTTGGTGATATACATACTCACCATTTTTGATTAAATAAACCTGTAGTTCTAAAGTGACCATACTTTCTGTGTGAGTATATGGATTAACTTGAAACCAGCAGTCATTTTCAGTTATCCTGTGATTTTTTTAAAAAATTAGGATTACTTTTGTTTCTGAAACATTTATCTGACAGGGTTTCAGAAGTCAGGGCTGTAGCTCAGGCCTATGTGACATGCCATATTTTGTAGATGACTTCAGGGCAATTTGTTTCTTGTGTGTTGTTCAGATATAATTAGTCTGCCATCCTGAAGCAAGCAGTTTTAAAAAGGGTTTATTTGGCTTAGCCTAGCATCAGTCATTAAAGTATTGATATTGCAGTCTGACTCCTAGCTGAAGCTTTCAAGTAATACTTCTTTATGAACAGAGACTGAGCAAAACCCTGCCCAAACATTCAACCTCTTGAGGAGTAAGGGGAATTGAATTTGCACCATCCTGCACTGGTCAGCCATTCCTCCTTCATTGCAGCAACACTGAGTATCAAGAAGGAGATTGATGGGAAAGAAAGTAAATCTGTCAATTAAAAGTTAAATTCTCAACAATATTGACACAACTTTGACTTGCAAATGTGGACTGGTATATCTAACAAAGATACTGTTTACTGATCATCTAGTTAAATATTCCCATGCTAAGCATGCTTTAAACTTTTCACATTTGTAGTTAGAGTGATATGTTCTGTTCATCCTTTTTTAGTAGGTTTTTTTTTAAAGTTCAGCACCAAGGCTGCCCTTACTTTTATTTCTTCTTTCTTTTTGTTTTGATATGTTTTTCCTTTTAGCAGTACTAGATAAAGCAGAGAGGTAATTTCTGTGTATTTAGAAAGATTTATTAGAATAATAGCAATGTATGTCAAGTGCTTAGAAGTTAGTTGTTCATACTGTAATTTTTTTGTTGGCACTTGAGTTTATTTATATTTTTTTCTTCTGCCAAGCCTACCTGTTTGGCAACAGGATTATTCAGCCTAACTGCTGATAATGCAGACACTGTTTGTTACAGCTTCTACTGTGAGATCACTAATTTTTTTCAGGTCAAAGGTTACTCTGATATAATAAGGAAGTATGTGGACCTTTTGTGATGGTGACATTTCTAAAAGAACCTTTTTTTCTCTGTATGTGTTACCTGTGTGACTTCCTTTTTGTGAACAGTGAAGGAGCAGTGACTAGAAGTGAGAAGAACCAGCGCTCTTTATCATTTTTCCAGTTGCCTGGTTCATGTTAAAATTTAAATTATATGTTCATTAAGGTACAAAGGTGTTCCTTTTGAATTGCATTAATGAGAATTGTTTTGGGTTTTTTTTCTGAGGTGTAGAAATCCAGACACTGGAGGGAAGGCGTGTAGATACATAAATGACTTCTTATTTCTGAAAAAAAAAGCTACAGCATATTAGCCTTTTGGATGCTAATTGCAGCATTCTGTACTCCTGTTAAACTGGGTTCAAAACATGAGTTTTTAGGAAGATATATTGGTCTGTAGCGTAGTGTAACATAGGTTCAAAAAGCTCTGTGTAGAGTGACCGGTTGTCTGTGGTTTTAGAATAATTCAGGGAGGAAGACTGAATATTTTGGGCTTTGTTTTAAAGTGGGTGTCGTAACAGTTTCAGCTTTAACATTTTCAATTGAACGCTGCAGTTCTAAATTGTTTTTGTAGTGTCTGTTTCTGTTTTTATGAAATAATTCATTTCATCTGCAGTAAAGTGTTTACATCTCAATTTTTAAGCAGAAAATGGTCGAGAGAAAGTGATTCAGCAGTCTTATTTTCCAGGATAAAAGCATGTTTGTTCTTTTCGTTTAGTCAGGAGTTTTTCAGTCTCCTTGCTTTGATGGGAAAGACCTCAAAATCTAGAATGGTATTTCTGAAGGAGTATTGTAGAATAGCAGAACAGTAGGAAATACATCAATTTTAACCAAAGCACTTAACTGTGCTTCTGACCCAGGAAAACCACAACCCAAAATTTCCTGGGTTTGTATTTGCTCATTTCCTCATTCTTAGATTTTGAAGGCAGTAATAAGTCTCATTTGTCATTTTCACCATGTTGCTTTGTTACTTCTGAATAGCTTAACACTTTACAAGGTTCAGTTTCAGTTTAAGTGCTTCACACATGTCAGTGAAAGAGGGCCAGTGGAGCTCTGAACTGATGGAGGCTGTTAGTTCAAGCTGCATGTGAGTACTTCTTAATAATTTTATCCATCTTTCTAACCAGGAGGAAGATGAAGTTCCGGATGATGAGACACTGAATCAGATGATTGCTCGACGGGAGGAGGAATTTGATCTCTTTATGGTAAGGATGGTGTAATCATAAAAAATTATCTTCTCTAGTGTTTTTAATAAAGGCCTGAACCTTTTTGTCACTCAAATTTGTCAAAACTTTACTGGAGGAATAGGTTTTATTTACTTGCACTGTTCATCTGAGGAAAGATGTGTAGTCTGCTTATATACAGAGTTCCTCAAATGACAGAAGGACTTCAGAGATGCTTGCTGTCAGGGAAACAGTGACAGTCTGGAGGAAAAGTTTGATACAGCCTGAGAGGTTTATAGTGCAAAAATGTCAGTCACAGTTCAGCTTGCTAATTCTACAGCATACTTTCACTATTCAACATTTCTTCTTACTTTTGGACTTCGATATTGGCAAGGACAACTACAGGAACTTAACAAGGTAATTAATTACTAGACTAACAATGCTGTTTTCTGGTGAGTTAAACTGGGGCGTTGTTGATGGTTTTTTCAAGAATCCAGTTAGCTTCATCTCTGCTGCTAAAACTGTTGGAACAGTTACCAAAATAGAGCTAGTGATTTGAATGTGAGACGCTTCTTTCTATTACTAGTTTCCTTTTTGTTTCTGCTACTGCAGCGTTGATGGAATAATTACTCTAATGCCTTTGTAGGCGTGGCTCTTGCCTTTTAGTGTTTGTACAGTCTGAGGATGGCTAGAGGACCTCTGGGCTTCACTGACACCAGTACAGGGCAATGCTTAAGTACTTAATGGTAAAGCACCATGGCCCCTAATTCTACAGAGACTGCTTTCTTCTGCAAGGTGGAAAACGACAGACACTCCTGTGTGCATAAATGGAAGTGTATCTGGTGGTATCCACAGAAACAACTGCTGATAGGACCAATGCAAAACCTGTGTACCCAGTACAGGTTTTAAGTCCCTCATTGTCTTCTGTTTACGAGTTCATCTACAAAACTTTGCTGTTACACAAGCGTGCAGGGGCCCTTCTTACCTAAGTTACAATTGTTCACGTACACTGTTGGAAAAGGCCTTATTCCCCCATATGACTATTCTTTTGTCATTGCTGACTTGCCAGTTTAGTGATTTCGTGCTAAGATTCATTAAGTGTTCATCAGAACTGAAATCACTAAAGCCAGGTTGCGCAGGAAAGGTGTGCTTACAAACATCTGTCTTTTTACACTTTCCATCAGTGATTTGAGTGTA
This sequence comes from Chamaea fasciata, assembly GCF_029207755.1. Lineage (NCBI taxonomy): Eukaryota > Metazoa > Chordata > Aves > Passeriformes > Sylviidae > Chamaea > Chamaea fasciata. The sequence goes on along the minus strand of NW_027094089.1, from coordinate 1,628,887 downwards.
AGGAGATTTATGTGACACAACCCAAGAGGTGGCCATTTGATCCAAAACTCAAATAATTCATCTGAATTATTGACTGAAAATGCCCTGTGTTCTGTGAAAGTGGATTTGCTGGTATAAAAGAGCTTCTGATTTCTCCTTCAGATGCAGAAGGAAAGAACTAATCCATAATTGAAAGTGGCTGATAAAATTGTCTGTTTGCTTCAGCTTTTGGTATTAAATTTGAAGCCTGATTAATGTAAAACAGTTGATGAGCCTAGAGTAAAGACAGTTTTCACAGAATCACAGAATATGCTGAGTTGGAAGTGACTCACAAGGGTCGATTCCAACTGCTGTCCCTGCACAGGACACTCCAAGAACTGCACCATGTGACTGAGAGCAGTGTCCAAACACTTCTTGAGCTCTGTCGGTCTGGTGCTGTTACAGTTTCTCTGGGGAGCCTGTTCAAGTCCTCAGTGACTGGTGTGAAGAACCTTTTCCTGATACCAAACCTAAACCTCCCCTTACACAGCTTCAGGCCATTCCCTTGGGTCCTGTCACTGTCACCACAGAGCAGAGATCAGTGCCTATCTCTGCTCTGCCCCTCACAAGGAAACTGTAACTGCAGCGAGGTCTTCCCTCAGTGTCCTCCAGACCAAGTGACCTCAGCTGCTCCTCATAAGGTTCCCTCAAGGCCTTCACCATCTTTGTGGCTTCCTTTGCACACTCCCCAGTAGTTTTATATCTCTCTTTCATTGTGGCACCCAGAGCTGCCCCCAGCACTGGAGGTGAGGCTGCCGCAGAGCAGAGCAGGACAATCCCCTCCCTTGCCCAGCTGATGCTGTCCCTGATGTCCCCAGGACACGGGTGGCCCTCCTGGCTGCCAGGGCACTGCTGGCTCATGTTCAACTTGCCATCAATCAGGACCCCCAGGTCCCTTTCTGTGGCCCTGCTTTCCAGCATCGCATTCCCCAGTCTGTCTGCACATCCAGGGCTGCCCCATCCCCAGAATCAGAATCTGACTCTTGTCCTTTTTGAACTTCATATGGTTGGTCATTTCCCCGTCCTCTCATTTGTCGAGGTCTCTCCGCAGTCCCTCCCTGATATTGAGGGAGTCACCAGCTCCTCACAGTTTTTTATTGTCTGTGAACTTGCTTAGTATCCCTTCAAGTCCTGCATCCAAGTAATTTATGAAGCTATGGGGGATGAATTTATGTTTTTCATATAAATTTACATGGACATTTTTAGGGTAAGTAGGGAGTTTGTGGTAAAAATTTTAAGTGGCAAAACTACATACTTTGAAAGCCAGGGGTTTCAGGGTTGTAAGACAGAAGGATTGTAGTTAACTATTAATGGCTAAAAAATAATTTAAATTGTTAATACAAAAATTGGTTTTAATTTTTGTAAACTGTTTCTTTATAAAAGAAAACATCTGAAAAGCAAATTTGCCAGTCAGAGCTATTTGTCTTTCTATCAATATTTCAAATCCTGCATAGTCAAATAAAGAGCTAAAGGTAGTCTGTATTCTCCTTACTGTAGTGATACCTATGCCACCCCATTCCCTTTTAAAGTTGTGCATATGTAGTCAAAATTCAGGATACTGCAATATCCAACAAAAATATGTTTGGATTTATTAATTTAATTAGTCCTAGGTATGTAAAAGCATGTATTTTACTAATTGGAGAATGGGCATTTCCAAAACAATCTACAAGAAAGATCGTTTCCATGAGCATCTCTTCTGTAGTCACTTCACTGAGTTATTTGACAGAGGACCTGAAATGTAGCTATAGAGCTAAATATACTGTTCAGAAAGAAGGAACGAGTGGACTTTGCTCCTGTGGCTTTTAGAGGCTTCACATCATAAAAAAATTTAGAAAATACTCAGAAAAAAGTCTGTGGGTTTTTGTGATCTGTACAACTCCTGTCATTTCATAAGAATCCTTCAATAATTACTTTTCTGGAAAATAAATTGTTCCTTTTAGTTTTATAAAAGCTTAAATAAAGTAAATAAAACATTTAAAAAATCATGATTTTTGTTGTAAAAAATGCCTTTCAAGTGGAAGGTCAAATGGTTACCAAAACTCCAGTTGTGTTAATACACTTAATCTCCTTGAAGCGAAAATGGCAATCTAGTAGAACTGGGTGTATAAATTACTGGTTTTACACTGAGTGGCTTGAATGTTTTTTCAAGGACTCTCTTAGTTACAATTTAGAAGGTTTTACGCTGAGTGGCTTCAATTTTTTTTTCAAGGACTCTTCTAGTTATAATTTGGAAAGTTTAAGATAACTATTCACGATTCACAGGACAGCAGTGCTCTCTCTTTTTTTATAAACTGGAAATTTTAGGCCTTGAGTGTGCCAACATTCAAGTTCTTTGCTTAGGTTTAAATATTGGTAGCATATTATTTTTAGCATTTAGGCCTTATTGAGAACAGCAAACATTATAGTTATTCTATTATTTTAGTTTTATAAAAATAATGTAGATGTCTCTTTGAAACACAGGTTTTGGAAAGATATGGAAAGATAGAACCAGAGGTTTCCCAGATATAAATATGGTTTTGAGTAGTATCCTCAGAAAAAAACGTCAGTTTGTATCTCTGATATCTCAGATTAACTGAAATGGTCTTTAATTTTCCTTCCCAAGTGCTTTTGTATCAAAAACAGCTATTGTAATATACTTTTATAATAGTCTTTCTGTTAGACTAAGGTCTTTGAGGAAGAAATACAAAGTTTCAGCATTGACTTCATGTTCTTAGTGTCATTAAAATATGCCTCTTGACTTCACTCAAGTTCTTTGCCAAATAATAGAAAGACAGAAATCTCTTTAATTGATCCTGTTTGAGCTGTCTCTTGGTGTAGCTTTCTGGTTGTCATGTCACCAAGCCACGTTCAGCTTGAATGGGACACATTTTGAAATTAATTCAAATGAAATAATGAATTCTTTAAAAGGTGAAATACAGATGTCTGCTATAAAAAAATGACAGGCTGCACAGCCCATTAATTGTTGTCTGAAGTAATGGGGAGCAGGGAAAATGCCCATGTATTTATAGTTCCTTCTTGAACGTAGTTGGACCTGCAGACTGGTGACACACATCTTGCTTTCTGCTTTTCACTCTGTTTAGAAATCAGATTGTGCACAAGGCAAGATGATGAAAACAAGTTGTAACATGCACTTCCTGAGGTAGTATTTTAGAAATGCTCATGTTTGAAAAGTACCAGGATAAGAGAAGATGCAGCATATTCACTGGTGCTGTCACTAAGCCGCAGTTTTTAAATTTGGCCAGGTTTGAGCTGTCCCTCTGGAGAGATAATACCTCTGAATTCATGCATGTCTGTGTTTTGGCTAAGGTTGTGAAAAGGTGTGTCTAGCTGGCATCATGTGCTAAGTGCAGCATCATCTACACATGGAGAGACATTTGCACATAATTGAGAACAGTTTTTTTATGAAGGTTTAGTGGCCAAAGCAGTATCCTCTTATGATGCTACAGACAATTCTGATGCCCATCTATTTACATAATTTTCTTTTTCAAATACAAAAATGGAATGTTTGTGGCCATCTGTTTGTTTTCTCTGCTTAGCAGCTGATCACTGAGTGTTAAGTACTGCATGACTATTCAAAAGGCCTATTTGAAATGCCTATTAATATTACCTGATTTGGGTACTTAGGACAATGCAGATGCAATTCACAGGACTGTAGGAAGCCAGGCCAGCCATAGTAGTCCACAGAGGTGGATGCTTCCCCAGGGGGGTTATAAAACACATCGCTGATGAGTCTGCAGTAAATCATGGGAATGTATCCGCTGTCTCCATGTCTGAACTATCGTTCACCACACTTGAAATGAATGATTATTTAAATTTCAACTGAAAATCTTAGCATTCTAATGTTCTTAATACTTAACCTAAGCTTATCTGATATTTTTGTGTTTTCATTTTTTGTCTGGTACAGCAGTAAGAAAAAAATTTAGGGGTTCAAGCATATTGGCTTACTGGCTCTGTGTAAATTTTCTCTGAATTTATTAATTCTCCTTTGATTCTTTATTTCTTATACCAACTTCTAATTTTCTTCTGATATTCAGGGTAACAAAACTAGTGTATTTTTAGTTACGTAGTAGTAAAACCTTGTGGGGACAGCAGTGTTCTTGTGATCTGCTTTGTGTCATTTGGCTGTGTGTTGTCTTAGTTCCTCCAGTGAAAGCTGGTCATGAAGTAGTGAATATGACTGGAAGAAGTATTTAGAAATATTATGAAAGGGAGATAGCCTGGGAAGGACTTTCAAGTGTTATTAGAGAGGTGGGCATTTTAACATGGTTCACTTAATAATTGGCTTTAAAGCTTTTCTTGATCCTTTGGCAATTTCCATTCTAGCGCATGGACATGGATCGTCGCAGGGAGGATGCCAGGAACCCTAAACGTAAACCTCGCCTGATGGAGGAGGATGAGTTACCATCCTGGATTATTAAAGATGATGCTGAAGTTGAAAGGCTTACATGTGAAGAAGAAGAAGAGAAAATATTTGGGAGGGGATCCCGTCAGCGCAGGGATGTGGACTACAGCGATGCTCTCACAGAGAAGCAGTGGCTGCGGGTAGGTTGTTGGTTGGTTGTTTTTTACACTTGAAATTTACTCATTTGTGCTGGGTTTTTCTTTCCATTTTGGGGACTGCACCAGGGAGTGCACAATTCTAGACCTAAAATACCCTCATTATCCAGCTTCTGCTGCTGTGTTGAAGACGTAAATAAGTTTTAATTGCACTGCAGAAACTTAAATCAGTGTTACTAAGTGCTGAGTCAGGACTATGATAGCATTCTATTGGAACTGTTCTTATTTCCATGGGTCTCACATCTTCAGGTACTTTTTTAAGTGTCATCTTTCAGACACGTGAAAAATTCTTCAATATTCATGAAAACTGTTAGTCAGTGTGTATTAAAACTTTCTGTGCCGCACAACCTTATTATATTTTTAAATACCTGTATTTAATCCTTTTAAGAATTCAGAAATTTTCACTTAAATTTTCTTTCTCTCAGGCTATTTAATTTCCAAGTCTTGAGCATTTGTTGGCACCACTGAGATCAAAATGTTTGATAAATGATTTAAGAATATAAGACCTGAAAGGAAAGATTCTACTCTTAACTAACACCAAATCTGGGATTTTTTCGCTTGCTGTTCTTTGAAATCTACATTCAATGAATAATAATGCATGTGTCTTTTCATTGTGGTACCAAGAGTGTGGTAAAGAGGTGAGGAATGATTGGTGGAAAGGCTTTTCAGAAATTTGATAATAGTATGATTTCCAAAACTTACAAATAAAGTATTATAAGTGCAAAACTAATTTACATGGTTTGACAGAATAAGTTTTGTTGTAGAGTGATTACAGACAATAGCAACAAGAATACACGATGTAGGATTTGTGTCTAATTCGCTAAAGACAGGTAAAAATCTTACATACATAGTTTAAAATGGGGTATCTGGGAGTCTGCATTGTGCAATACTGTACTATGAGCTAAACCAGACCTGTTGCTTAGGGGAGAAAAAGCCTGAATTAATCACCAGCTGTAAATTTAAGCAAGTCTGTGAAATTCCAGAGGTTTAATAACTGACATTTTCAAGCAATCACTCGAGAAGAAAGATCTAGAAATATAAACTGCTGTTTGAATTCTTGAAGATTTACCTTATCCTACAGTTGAAGCGGTTGCAGTATAGTGTATGTCTACTCAGGTTCATTTTAAGCTACTTTTCTTACTGATGGAACACTCAGCCTGTGGCAGCATAGAAGTTAGGTTTGGCTTTCATGTTTTATGACTTGCCTTGGCTGTAATATTTGTTTTGAGTGCTTTATTGTCAAAAATGGCAGGCATAGAAGAAATCACCTGATGCCTGTCATACTACAGGCAGAATCATCCAGTCCTGTGCCATTTTTAATCGAAGTTAAGGACCTGACCTCTTCTAGGCGTTTCTGAGTAGTGAACTTAGAAGTCCAGGGTGGATTGTTTTTACCTGTTTGGCTTTTTATTATATTTTATTTCAATTTTCCTGTTGGATTTTAAGCTAATTATGTTGTCCTAGTAACTCTGCTTATGCAGAGAAGCCTGATGCCACTCTTTTTTTTGACATTTCTTTGTGTTATGGAAAAGTTGTCTCCCAGTTGAGTAAATTATAAAGGTTAACAACCATGCTTATGCAGTCTTTCCCCTTAGTTCCTCTTTTCTAGACCTCTGGATTGTTTTCACTGACTTCCCATAATTGTTCCACATATGAATTGACATCTTTCTACAAGGTCAAAAGCTGGATATCAGAATTCCACATGCAGCATCATTTGAGTAAGGAGGAGTTGAGTTCTTTTGCATAACTTCTGTGGTACTTATACCTCACAGTCCAGTAATTCATTTTCTAACATGGAAGGTATTGTCTTGTGCTAAATTTTTGATACGGAGTAAGACCTTAATCCTTTTATGTGGCTCTACTTCCTTGCCAGCTTTTCAAAATCATGTTTCATTAGTTGATCTTTTTTTCCTAAGAGGATTTAGCGTATGCCCTTGTTGAATAATTTTCAAGTTTTTTTCACCAAAACTACTCCAAAATTTAAGCCTGTCCTTGGGTGAACTTCTGGTCAACTTGGTGAACTTCTCATGAGGTTAAGTAGGCATGACTTCTATTTTGTCTTTCTGAAGACACTAAAAACACTGATAAAAAGCTATAAAAGCCTACTCTGAAAACAACTTTTTAGCATGTCCCCATATGCTTGACAGTTTTTGTTTTGTTTGTTTGCTTCTGAGACTGTTTTGTGAGGCTGAGCTAGAAACCTTGCTAGGCAAGGTGGTACATATATTACCCCTTTTTCACCATGGCTTCTTATTCTGTTGAGAGAAATTATTGTCCCTTCTCTCTATTGAGTAATTAAGCATGTTTTCAAATTATCTAAGTTTCCTTAGAACAGACTGCTTCATGGTGCATTGCAAGATGCTTTCAGGTGCACTTGAAGGTGTGATGAAACAGATGGAAGAATAAGAACTAATACTTTTTAGTCTCTCCAATGGAATTAAATTTATAATGTAACATTGCTTATGCACATTCAGAACAAAACTACATCCGGTAGATATTGAAATGTAAGTAAAGTTTTCTGAGGTTTTATTTATTACCTTATTTTTCCTGTGTTTGAAACAAGAGTTCTTTGTCACACGCATTGTGCTCTCAGCAGCATCACTTTTATGTCTTTGAGAATATGTTTGATTTTTCTGGAATGACGTCTCTAGAATATGGCATAATAGCAGTGTACAACATATTCAAGGGAATACTTAACTATATAAATGTAAAAAGGGGCTAGATAGTTTATAAGGATAAACCTCTGTCTACTTTATAAGCCACTTATATCTTGTGACTTCCTCACTGTAACCTGTAATAGTGTCATGCATAACATATGAAAACTGTGAATTAATTGTTTCATGTTAACTTTAGTACAGTGAACTACTTCAGAGCAGTTGAACTGAAAATAAAAGACTAATTCTGAATCAAAAGCAATACTTTAATTCATAAGGCACCCTTTTAGCTATGTTCTGTGTAATGCCATTTTCCAGAGGTAACAATGGGCCTATTTTTATTGCAGTATTACAAAAGGAGGAGATTTATTTACCAGCAGCAAGGGGCACCCCCCACATTTTTCTCTTGCTGTGGCTGCTGTTGCAGCTTTATAGCTGTCTTCTCATGGGGATTTCTGAATGAAATTTTGCATTTCTGGTCAGTAAGTTGGTTTCATAACCTTAGTGTGGAGTCCTGAGCTGTCTCTTCTATGTCTTGGGGAGTTCTCTAGGTCTGTTCTTTTCCAAGAAGTTTTGCCTCATTCAGCATCCACAGCTCTGATTGTGGAATAGGTGCTGCTGGCTCCTTTTAAGTTAGACCCTGAATTGTCTGCTGATACACATAACCCTGGGAAGTGTAGTTCTGGCCCCGGCAGATCCCAGCAGGACCTCAGGGATAGTGTACCTCAAGGTTTGTGTGCATGTCTGTACACTGGCCAAGTATGTCAAGCTCTCTTCTTGCTGGGAGGTCAGGTACCTGAGTTTGGAAGCAAGGGACAAAATAATGAGAGAAACCAACCCTGTGATCACAGGCAGTATTTAGTGAGATTGTGCTGCTGCCCAGAGCAGCCTGTAATTCACTGACAGTCTCCCAGGAAAACTCTCGAGACACAAATGGGTTTCATCACTAGCTGTCGCTGCAGCCCACTGTTCTCTAACTGTTGGCATGACAACCATATTTCCTTAAAAAAAAAAAAAAAAGAAATCTGGAAGGAGGAGTTTGCTTCCTGATCCTACAAAACATTTACATTCTGGAAGTATTTCAAGCAGATTCTTTATCTGCACCACTTCTAACAGAACTGCATAATACTTTTCTGTTTCCCATGGCATGTTATTTTTGGGAGGGGTCATCTGCTAAGAATTCGATTGCCTGAGACAGGCTTCAAGAAACAGAGGATTTGTTTGAGTAGGTACAAGACCCTTGAGACAGTTGCATCTGATTTCAGCTTCTCATGAAATTTAATTGCTGGCTAAGTGACATACATAAAGTCTTAGACTTTGGTTGTACTTGTTAACTTGAAATAGCCTTATATGTTGGCCAGGGAAACATATCTGAGCACAAAATTAGCAGCGTCTCATTTATGTCATGCAGACATGTAACAGTCATGCTTGTTTTGCTGATCTAAAAACTGTAAGTGAAATTCATGTGTTTGATTTGTAATTAGTCAATCTTAAAGAAAAACAGTGCTGGCTTTCACTCAAGCAGAATGTCTGGTGAATATTGTTTAACATAGCCACAACATAAAATTTATTGGTTTACGTTTACTAAAGTTTTGTGATGTACTAAATCGAACTACCTAGCAGGAAGATTTTGAGGCATGTTTTCAAGTGTTTCCTTATCAACTTTAACTTTTTGATTTTACACACTCTAATAGTCTGTTTACAGGTTTGATAACAGAGGTAATAAATTTGGGTTAACTTGTTGGTACAACTTGGTATAAATTACTGAAAGTTTTCTAGTAGGTTTGTGTTTTCTGAGGGCACTTCACTTCTGTATATATCTTCAGAATCAATTCTAGGAAGGTATTGTAAGACGTATTTTTGTAAATTGGAATGTAAAATTCGATTTTAGAGTAGTGTTTTGCTGATGGGTAGGGTCAGACAGACACCAACTTAAGGAGTAGTGTAATTTACTATATTACAAATTGATAAGCAATGCACCTAATCATTACTAAAAAAAAAAATGCTATAGTGATTAAGAAAGGTTACAGTTACCCTGCTTTACCCTTCATTCCGATCTACTTATCAGTCCAGGGAAGGTGTCACAGTGAAGGACTGGAGAACCATGCCCCAGCAGCTGGGCATCCTCACCTTTGCAGGCGACAAGGCTTCTGACTGCTGTGAGAATAGCCTAGCTTCTATAATAACCAAGCTCCCATTACTTCTAAAGCAGGAACATCAGGTTTTATCCTCCTATTGGGTTTCCCCCAAAGCCTGGCCAGGGCTCAAGGAGGAACAAAGAGAGTTTGATCCTCCGCCCCCAACAAGGCCAGACGTGGCCTTGTCTGATTTCTAAATACAGAAAGGGATATAATACATGTTTCACCAAGGAGCAGGTACATATATCATATTGCTAATAGTACTTCACTAATTAGTGGATACATGAAACATTTGGTTGGAGGGTTCATCTAGAGGTCAGCCTTGGCATAGGACCTGTTGTTCAGGTCTTGCTACATTAAATACTGAAATACCTGTGTGTAAAACTAGCATTACAGTCTGTAGTTGTTTTAGTCTGTATTGGAGGCTGAAATTCTTAAGAGGGGAAAAAATTTTTTTACCCTGTGGATATTTTATCTGCATAGCTCAGGTATATAATACCCCTGCACCCCTGGTTTTTTCTCTGGGTTTCTACTCTATAACATTTTTAGTTACAGTTGCAAAGTTTCCTGAGTTGCTGCTAAACCTGTTTCACAATCAAGTATAGTTGAGTATTTGTGCGGGATATTTGAAGAAAATTGCATTCTGATCTTAACCCTCCTCTGTAGTATTGAATTGCAGATGCATTTGAATTTGTTAAGCTGTATAGGCAAACAAGTCGCATTTAAAAGACTGTTACTGGAAGATTAAAAAGTCCACCACCCCAGGGTGTTGTCTATTTTGTGACCAGAGACCGTCAGAATGCCCCAGGTACTATTTTCTAATGTTCAGTGTGAGGCTGGTAAGTTTTATGCATGTGGAAGCTGCTTTTTGAAAGGTTATAAAGTTGGACATGACTTCAAGGCCTGATTGAACCAAGCCGTTTTTATATTCAGTATACTTATTATCTATCTTTCATGTCCTTTTCATGAAATGCAATTCAGAATCTACTTAAGAAAAGGAAAAAAGGGTACTTTCACTTTGCAGTGAAATTAAAAGTAGTGAAGCAGAAAGGGCATTTTCTTGGTTCTTCATGGTTGAGAGGGAATTTAAATGCATCTCCCTGATAGCTTTGGTTCACTGTTTTGGCAGGATGGCTTTGTTAGTTTATAAGGGAGAGAGCCTGATTCACACTGGGTGACTTACTCAGAAATTCTCTTCTCTTTTCTCAGAGGGTTGAGAGGGTTGAGAATGTTAACTTTGAAAACTAAAAAAGTACATTGAAATGCTTCTTCAGTATTCCAGAGATATTCTCAATAAAAAAAATTTAGTGTTTGCTAATTTTTCTTTGGTGAGAAGGACTTTGTCAGGAAATATGAACAGCTGTTTATGAGAACTACTTATCAGTAAAACAGTGCCATATTTTCATAGAATTCTTTTTGTTTTCAGTATGTGATTTTGACTATGCTATGTTACATGTGAAGTACCATAGCACATATTAACATGCCTTTAAGTGGAATTGTACATCTATTCTCCTCTAGAAAGCATAATAACAATGCCAAATAAGTACTTACTTTTAAAAAATGTGGAGAGTACTGTTAGCATTAAAATAAAACAAACTGCATTTTCTTTGAAATAGTTGTATCCTCTGACGTACCAAGTTTATATAGCCTCGAAGCTGTGAGTTAAAAATCTGGTTTCAGGTTCTGTTATGTCATTACTGTTTCAAGTGCAAAATTTTTCTTGAGGTGAATTAAGCCCTGTGTTTAAGATGCCAGAAATACTCTCTATATGGAGGGTCAGGATTCAGATCAGCTGTCTGGAGGACACTGAGGGTAGACCTCATTGCAGTTACAACTTCCTCACGAGGAGAAGAGAAGGAGCAAGCACTGACCTCTTCTTTGTGGTGACCAGTGACAGGACCTGAGCAAATGGCCTAAAGTTGTGTAGGGGAGGTTTAGGGTGGACAGCAGGAAAAGGTTTTCTAGCCAGAGGGTGTTTTGCAGTGGAAGAGGCTCTCCAGGAAAGTGGTCACTAAGCCTTGACAGAGTTCAAGCAGCCTATGCACAATGTTCTCAGGCACATTGTGTGATTCTTCTGGTGCTTCTGTGCAGGGCCAGGAGTTGAACTCTTCCACCTCAGGATATTCTGTGACTCTAAAACTGAAACAAAAATGAATATTAACTAATTCACAATACCCACAAAAATGAAAGTCTGCATCAAAAGTCTAAAACATTATTGTTGCTGGGGACGTATGACAGTGGAACATGAAGCACATTTTAATGTTTGCGTCCACTGCACTGTTATGTTCTCTGACATGACTTGAGAGTAACAATGATAACGGTAACAGTGATATGCAGTAGCTCACCTTCTGTCACCTATCAGTTTTTGTAATAGAGGCTTTACATTTTCATATGTTGATTTGCATTTGCAAAATGGGTATGTTACCCATACCTTTCCAAGTGTATTATGTGGCCAAAGTATTTATTCACTCTGTGAAAAGGGAGCCATTTAAGTCATCAGAGGCAAACTGAGAGACCCTTTATTGTAAAAGGCCATCTTCTGGAGGCAGACCTGAGCAGGTGATGGAAGGCTTTATGCTGACATTTTTTATGCAGTACACATGCAGACAAAAGTAATTCTTCTGATGGATTGGTGTATGTATACAGAGCTCTGCTTCTTCGGTAGAAACTACTGCTATAGCAACTTAAATGATAGTAATTTGTCTTTAGTTGTATTTAAAGAAGTATGCCGCTACTGACTTAACTGATACGGAAGAACATGGAGGTTTCAGACTGAGTTTCTCAAAAACAATTCAGCCAATGCTTAGGCATGTCGTGGCTGGCAGTTGGTTTCCTGAGTCATCCTGGAGTACCCTGCTTGATGAGTATGATAGTGTACTTCCTTATTCTAGCAGTAAAATTTTAGCCTTAAAGCAAATCCTCCAAAAACTTTTGAGTAACCACAACTATGTAATTTTGTCCTGTACTCTGTAACTGGCGTGTTTAGCAAGTTCCAGATCTAGTTCCATGGGTATTCATGATGTATTCTTTTCATCTGACATTTTTAGCTGGACTTCAGATGAAGAACCAAGGACTTTTTTGTTGCTTACAGCCTTATTTTAGTTTTTTGCATATGTACCTATAGTATAGTATAGAATACATTATTTTGTTGAGAAACTTCATGTGCTCTTAAGTCATTGGTATTTCTAGAATCTGTGTATTATTTGTAGATAATAGTTTGTGCTCATCAGACTGTGAATTGCAGTACAGTTTATCCTGGAATGAAAAGGTCTTCTAGACAAATACTGGTCATGTTAGATTTTTACTTCTAGGTTGTAATATGCATATTGAAGGGTCAGGCTCTGCTGTGAGTCCTGACATAGTCAGATAACTGCACCTTCAGAAGCATCCTGAAGACATGGAACTCACTGCACAATGCTCAAACGTAGCATCACAGCATCCTGTTGTGGTATAAAATACATAAAAGATACATGCAGTTTAGCTTTTCTCAGCAAGTTTTCCGAAGTTTGACTTAGTTTCATTCCACACAGTCTTCCTCCAAATTCTTCCAAGTTATTAAAAAAATATATTGGAATTGTCATAAAGAGCTGCCTCCTACTGTTTATTATTTAAATACAGTCTATTTCTGTAAGCAAATTTTTTCCTCTTTTGGCACAGGAATTGGGTATTCTAACCTCTTGCCATATATTTCTGTCATATGTTCTCCTAACACTGTGTGATTCCTATGCTTAATTGCCTCAGAGTACTTATAATAATAGTGATAGATGTTTAAACCAAATTTCCCATGTTATTGCAAAAATCCTTAAGCTGTTTTCTGAGAACGAATGGATACAAGAGGTCTGTGAACATCCACTGAAAAATAATTAAGCTATAATTGTTTCTGAAAGCTGTTACTTTTTTTCCCCCACACATTTATTTTTTGCAAGATTTTTCATCTATTTCGTTTTGAGTTTATTACCTCAATTTTCGCTCCCATTTAGTTATGTTCCACATTTTAAGCTTGGAATAAAAGATTACTGCTTGACAATATGTGAATATACTTAAATATAAGAAGAAGAACATACGAAAGAAAATACTTGATGGTATGATTACTGGCAGTAGCTGAGTTTACCTAGACATATGTAAAAATGCCAGTTCAAGCTTTGTACTATGGGGTTCTCTTGTTATATTATTAACAGCTGTAGGTTTCAGGGCACAAATATTTATGCTCATCTTTAAATTAGAAGCCTTTTGTTAGTCTATTAGTCTGTTCATCTAAAAGGGAGAAAACTTCTGTTGTTTTTCTGAGCAATTTAGAAGGCAGTACTGAATATCTGTTAATTTAAGAGACAAATAGTTTACTTTTTCTGACACTGCTGATTCATCTCAAAATTCGTTCACTTATTCTAACACTACTGATTTATCTCAAAATGAGTGATTCCATGCTGGAGATCTGCTAATCATCCCTTTGTGGTTTAGTCCTCACCTGTTTTGTTTCTATAATGGAAGAAAAGGCATCCTCTTCTTTATAGGAAACAATCTACTAAGATATGGTATCCTGCTGTTGAGTATATTGCAGAACAAGAGTTTGTAATGGCTTCTTACCTTTTTCCAGTGCTTAGAATTGTCAATTCTATCTCTGCCATAGAGCAGATGCCTGTTGCTGCAAATATTTGCAACGTTCAGTGGAAGCAAATGTCCTGGAAAGAGCCAAGACTGCAGTTTCTTTGCTAAGAACTGGTCTGATGAGGGTATAAACCATGTCTTTATATCAGGTGTTTTTCTGACTTAATTAGTAGAGTCTTAGCAGATAAGGGAGACAAACTTCTTTGAATGCAAAAGGGCTAAATGCCTGGAATTTTTTTTTTTAAATTTTAGAAATCCATTCATTCCCATTCTTAAATTGAGTTTTAATTCTTTTTTAAAAAACAATAAAATCAAAAGGAAATCTATCTTTAGTTATTAGCATTAAGAGCTTCGAAACATCATTCACACTGCTAGTCTGCCAGCAAATGACATTACAAAGTAAAGATTTCGTACTTTTTCCACAACAGAAGAATGTCATGTCTATAAAAAGTTAAATGTCAAGGGAAAAAAGATAAATTAACGTTGCTTAGAACTACCTGCAACAATAACAGTATTTCATTAAATGTAAGATAAAACACAGCTGTAAATACTTGCCTCAGAACTTGGAAAAGAAGCCATTCTAACTAACTATCTATTTAGTAGTAGTCAGATATACGTGAGTTTCTGATTAGTTTTGTATGTGTGATCTCCCTTGCAAAAGAAACAATGTCTTAACCTGAGTGGGAGAAGATAAATATGTGGAATGTTGAATTCCTCTTTGTTCTTGGTTTTGGATCTGGTTATTACTGATGAGTATTTCCATTACTTCATTGCAGCATGTTTCCTTCTCTTCCATGACATTTGTCTGTACGCGTCAATGGAATGTAGGTGTTAACAGAAAGACTACAAAACTAAACTTTGTTTGTAAGTTCTGAACTAATTCATCAACTATTTTAGCAAAATGAATTGAAAAATGAAATTTAAAAGTTACCTCAGAAGCACAACAGGACAATACACCCCTTCAGTAAAAGATTTATTTTAGACCAAAGAAGGAAGTTCTGGAAGCAAAACCCTCAGTACAAGCTAAGCTATTACAACCTTGATACTATTTTCCTTCTAAACTCTTGAGACGCCAGGGAAATAAAGAACATCTGTTCTTGGACAGAAACATGTTCAGTGTTTATTAAGTTCCAAGCTTATTGTTTTAAAGGAATATAGGAAAACATGAGAAAAGTAATCCCCACCACCACCCTCTGGCACCCACCTCCTCCTGATGCCCATCAGAAATGGTCATTTCCTCATGCAATTAACTTTCCTTGCCCCTTGTGTAGGGAAGATAATGTATTCGTTCAAGAAAACGCAAAACTCTAGTACCAGTTATCTCACAATGCTTTTGTTAGTACAGAGTCCCCTAACTCCTAAAGTAGTAGGCTTTCCTGGTTCAGAATAAGACAGGGAGAAAAACACTGATAAAAATTTTAAAAGGGAGAAACCTTCCCCATTCTCACCTCCTCACTGAGTAACACCAGTCACTAAGTGCTCCAGAATCTTGTCTATGCAACAAGCATCTGTGTCTCTGACACAGTGAACGAGATAAAGGGGAAAAAATGAGGCATCGATAGAGATTTTACTTCAAGAGACAGCAGATTTTACTTCAAGATGGATTTCTTGTGAACCCAAAGCGAGGAAACATGCCTGCAATATTTTCATTAGTCTTACAGTATCTTTCTTGAGTTACATGACATCTTGAGTTCTCGACACGTCTCATTCCGTCTCTCAGTTTTACTTCCAATCATACTTCCAAGGATGCCTGCATGCAGGTATTTCCAGTAGCCGTCGGTTAACGATACTTAGTCTTTGGGTTATCAATATGCTGCTGTAAGGTTCTGGACAATATGAAGGTAATCTGAAATACTCAGGATGCCTTGTACTTGGGAAATGCTATTTGTGAAATCTATTTGGGAATGTGTTTGTTTATCACCCAGAAATTTTCCTGTGTAATATTTCACAGGTGTGTTATGAATTGTCCTCCAGTCATGAAAGAGAGAGTTTTTTCCCCCCTGTGTTTAGAAGCAGGCTGTTGTTCTAAGTGACAGGAATTCTTCAGCAGGTTAGCTAGCTTTCTAAGATGAAGGGAAGAAGATTTGGGAAGCACAAACAAAACACCCCACCACGACAAAACAGGTCAGTGATAAAGAGTAAGAGGATGATATCAATAGTTTCTGGAATAGAATTGTTTTAGATTCCTCTCCCATCTTTCTGTTGCTTCTAGGTGAGGTTGGCTTGGTCAGGAGGTTTTTAAAATCAAGTCTTCTTAGCAAGACATTTTGAAAACTGTAGAAGACAATTACAGACCTGTAGATCTTCTCAGAGTGTGGCTAAGTAAACGTAGATCACAGAACAGTGATGGGTTTTTGGGTGGTTTTACATTTAGGGTCTTGACACAGTGAGTATGTATTTTCTCAGTCCTCTGACTGGTTGAGCAAAGTATTTTTATAGTCAGCATGACACAGTGGTTCCTTTCTATAACTCAATTCCTTTCCTCTAATGGAGCATTCCGTGGTGTGCAATGAGCAGACAAGCAGTGGGGTCCTGGTATCATGAGTAGTTAATTGTGCTCTTCAATTTCTCTGTCCCCAAAGTTTTTGAAAATCTCATTGGTACAAAATCAGCTTGAGGAGTTCCATTTAAAATCAGTTTGCCTTTTGGGGGAGGGGCAAATGAGACTAATTACAGAATATTTTTTTCTTTTTTAACAAGATTTCACTTTTGAACAGAAGAAAATTTTATGTGCTTATCAGCAGGCTTTGTCATAACCTAGAGTTTATCAATGCTGGCTTTGCTTTGCATGATGCTTTACTTAATAAATATAATTTTAGTAATTATGGAATTATTCATTATAATTCCATAATTATAATTTATAATATTTTTACTATTAAAAATTAAACTTCAGCATTTAGATATCTTATATCAAGATTAAATATTAGGATATTTGACCTGAAGAAATTTTCTCAGACCAGAAAGAAAACACTGATGATAAAAGCTTTGATCCTATTAATATTTTAAGTCAATACCTTTTTTTTTTCCCCTGTTTTTTAATATTATGCTTTGTTGCTTTGGTTGAGACCATTTCTCACTCATATTTTGCATGGTTATGTCAGGGCATTTTGGCATCAGTCTTTGAATCAAAATTCAGGAAAAACTGTAATTTACATTATTGTTCCTCTTAATGTCTAATTAAATATAGGCAGCTGGAGTTTCAGTGCAAATAATTGGGCAGCTATTAATAATTTCCAAATGCAAAACAGAAAACAGTCTGTCTTCTCTAACTCCTTAAAAAGATTCTAGAGCCAGTGATGTGATGATGCAGTCTCTTGATTGATGAACATAGGGCTGAAAAACTCATTTACCATATTTGGTGGAATTTCAGCCTATCTGAGAAGGCAGAATATTACAAGTTGTTATGTATTTGCAGTAATTGCATTTTGAATTTTTAGAAAAAGCAATACTTTTATGAAGGCAAGTTAAAACTGGATGTAGTCATAGTTCTTCGCCTTTGACAGATTCTGGTCTATATTCTATTTTAGCTTAGTCTCAGAAAAACTAGACCAGTGAATCTGTTGTGCAGTAATACCCAACAAGAAGAGGAAATTGAATTAAAATAACTCTTCATCAACCTTCTATAATTATTTTCAGGTATTTATGGATTGCACTGATGATAGAATATCTTAAGCCCTTTCATCTAATTGTCAAGTGTTAACAGCATTTTTCTTCACAGTGTTTATCTGGTATACTGACTTTTATGGTGTTGCATAGGAAGATACAGTCATGATGTAAGTGAACTTGCTCTACAGAGCCAAGAAACAATTCTAATGGGAAGACCAAAAGCAGTCTCAGATGTCAGGAATGTTAATGGTAAAAAAATAAGCAAGAGAACTGGATTTTGAAGAGATTTATTTAAGAATGTGAACTGCAGTGTGTAAAGTCAAAGTCTTCGTTGGTTGCTAGATTTAATCTGAGAACAAATGTAAAATAAAGAATGGTAATATTTCAAACAGAGCAAGACAGCAAAAAACCCCCGACGAAACAAGAGATCTTCTCTTGGACTATCAGTACAATATTCCAAGGAGGATCATGTTGAAGAGAGAAATTGGCAAGGCTAGGTAGATGTCATTTTAGGGCTTTCAGTGTTTATTGTCGGCTGTCCATGGGGTTATTCTTCCTTTCTTCTCTTCTAGTGTGGTAAATGTGAACTTCATTTTGCAAAGCAGTCACCTGTTGTTCATTAGTGCACCACTGACATGTTTTTTTTGGTTTTAAGTGCTTAACAGCCTTTAACCTTAGTGCCTTTTGGCCAGTAGGCAGTAAAATTAACCCTGTTAAGTTATTTGTTGTTCCCAAAAAAGCTCGTTCTTTTGGAAATTTTGTATGATTTGGTTAGTATTTATGTTCAGGGAGTTGGTAAGGTGGTGTGCTTTTTTCTGTTCACCTGTGTTTATGTGCTTTGTCTTGAAATATTGAGTTTAATGAGCATGCTAAGATATTTCTTCACATGATAATGTTAGTTACAATAGCTCTCTTTCAACTTTTCAAGTTGGAGAGACACAGGGCATTGATGTTTGAAGGGGTGCAGCAAGCTCTCTGAATTTCATCTCATTAAGATAAAATTAGGGACTCAGAGAGGGACACAGGAGGAATTTGTATGTCCTGTGCTTGTGTCCCATTTCACCTGAACAGCTTCAAGCAGTCTTACCACATGGCCCCCTGCCACTTCTGCTCTGTGTGTCCAGTCTCTTAGACTATAAGTAGTACAAAGAGCTTTCACTGTGTCTCAGTTTTCTAGTGATCTAGTTATCTCCAATCAAAGGAAAATTAATTACGTACTGCAGTGTTTTACCATCTAAACAAGACAGGCCTTAGACACCAAAGCTGATTTTATTGATGAGCACCTCCACTGATTCACTCTGCCACCACACTTGAGTTACCTGATTTGTGTAAAATTATTTTAAAACGTCTTTATTGTGTAAGGCCTGCACAATTACTGACTTGCAGAATACAGTCAGGAAACAAAACTTAGCTGTTAGTCCTTATTTGC
The DNA here is from genome assembly GCF_029207755.1 of Chamaea fasciata. NCBI lineage: Eukaryota > Metazoa > Chordata > Aves > Passeriformes > Sylviidae > Chamaea > Chamaea fasciata. Next base: position 1,609,880 of record NW_027094089.1, on the reverse strand, counting down.
GTCTGTAATTCTGAATAGAAAAGGTGTTGAATCACAGTGCTATATCATACTCAACAGAAGAAGAATACACGTGTAATATTGTGTCCTTCAAATGGAGAAAAGAAACAGTTTTCATTTTTTCATTACTTTGTTTCTGTTTTGAGCTCATGTATCAATGTTGTATTGATGTTCCCTAGGAGCACTTTTACCTCAAAACAACTCTTATCCTTTAGGAAAGGTGAAAATCTAATTGCAGGCAGCAATAAGAAGACAGACTGTCTCAGAAGCTCCTGCTTGCCTTCTGGAAAATACATTTTTGCTCTTCAGAGGTAGGAGCTTCTTTTTGGAGGAAGGCAGTTGAATTTCTTTAATCCATTTTAAACGTGGTCTTACTTCTTTAGAAATGAAATTGGTTTGTGTACATGGACTGGGTTACTGCAATATGAGTCAGAAAAGCAGGAACATTTTGTTAGTACAGAACTTAACATGGAGTTCTCAAATTTCAGTGGCATATTTGCCTTTCATGAGATGCCTGACAACTTGCAAAATTTGACATTAAATTTTTGCAGCTGTCCTTGAAAAAAAGTGAGGAGTCCAGACTTCTTTTCATACTGTTTTGTCCAGTTTCCTTAAGGGCAGGAAAGTGTTAAATTTTTATTAGTGTACCATTTTCCTTGACTCCCTTGCTGTTCACCTCACTAATCCAGAGGCATTTGAACATGGGAGATGTCTGTGCTACTTTGCACTCTCACACAGCCCATCATCTATCAGGAACTGGAGATTGGTGCCTGAGATTTGTATCATTGTCATACTGGTAAAGGTTTGGAAGGGCATTCTCTTCAGTGTGGGACTTAGGGCCTGGAATAGTAAGCTTTTCTAACAAAGCTCAGTCAGATGAATTAGCTTAAATATGTTGTTGCTAATACCCACATGCTTGGATCATATGTGTGTGCATAATGCAATCTGCTGGGAGATGCACAGAGCATTAACCTATCTGCTGATAATTGATTCATGTGGTACGGTTTTGAGCCATCCATTTGAGACAGAGTAAAGCATATAGATTTGATTTCAAATGTTATTGTTTATGTACAAAATGCAAATCTGTCTCCTGAGAACGAATGTTAATAGTCATAATAGCAACATTTTTGTACTGCTTGTGTTGTCAGACTGATTTTCCAGTGGGGTCACTAGGGTCTTAAAGAAAGCTGTCTGAGTTTACATTCATGCATAGAAATTTTGAAAGCTTAATATAGTAATTGATTGATATATTATTGGTTAAATAGAAAGTTAAAAATTTGATAGTGTATTTGTAATTCGCTAAGTATTCCATTGCTACCTGCTAGTCACTAATATTAAGAGTGCAAGAGTGTATGTTACTTTACTTGGGCTTTATTTTTATTGTTTGTCTTTACTGCATTGCTATATGTAATATTTTTAAAAAATCCCAAGTTTTCACTTTTATGTTTTCTTTTTTGTTATTATTTATTCCCCAAAATACTGCCTACTCTAAGCAAGAATTCTATGCAGAATTCTAAAGTGAGATGTTATAAACTCTGTGATGACAGGACCACTGTGATTTCTTTTTGGTGGTAGAAAATCAGTCAAGCAAGCAAAAATACAAATATGTTGTAGTTACGTGAAATTTTCTGAAGGACAGCAAAACATTGCCAAAGTTAACAGAATGATGACTTGGTTTGGTTTTATTTATTCTTTTTTTAAATTTCTTGTAAATCAGAATAGATTATTGTATCAGTTTCACTAACTAAACTTGATCTGTTTGCTGTGGAGCAATAGGAATACATTTTCTGTAATGAATGCATGTTTAAAATGCATGCAGCCAATTTCAGTTTTAAAATCATACATGAAATATTCTAATTGTGCTATTATTATTAAAATAATAACAAGAATCAGTAACTGCTCAGCTAAAAATCTAATTTGAATGCCTAGAGTAATAAGGGGAGAAATATGATAAGTAGATGTCAATATTAAAACCAGCTGAAGGAGGAAGGCTTCGGGCCTTGTAGCAGGTAGAATGAAACAGCAGATTTCAGTATCCACAATCCTTTCAGTATTAAATTTTCAGTAAAATAAAATTACTTGTATATGAAAACATAGCCTTTCCCCAGCTCTCTTTTTTTTCCTGATCAGCTGATGAAGAGACTAGCAGCTCGCTGCTTTGCTGGCTTGTTAATTTTATCCCCACTAACTGTGATTTCCGATAGCCGGCCTGCTGATAGTGGTAAGGTAAATATCCTTTTTCATTGCCGTCTTGAAGATTCAGTAGAACTACATCACAGGCATGTGTAGGTGTGTAACACATCAAAAGTCGGTGTTCTCCGTGTTTCAATGTACAACTGACTGCTTGAGGAGAGCAGTGACATTAACTGTTGACAGCCTTGCATGCTGTATTTATTATTAGCTTTTCTAGCTTCCAAGATATGCGGAGAAATTTCCTTTTCTTAATCTTCATTAGCCTCAGTGGTTTATAGCGCGTGTCCTGCTTTAGCCGGATGAATATTAATGAATTTGTGTGCAGATTTTTTTTTTTTTCCCTTCTTCTTTCTTTCTAACTCATCAGATCTCGAGCCTCCTTCATAGTGAATATCTGAATGCTGTGGAAGCATGATGTAAATTGTCTTTTGATTATTAAGGCCTAGTTTCAGGCTGTCTCTCAGGATTCTGCTTTTGTGTTTGTCTTGGATTTGCACATCGGAGGATGCATAGGAAACAGATTTCAAAATCCCACTGTTTTTTAAACATGCCAGTTTATTTTGTGTTGTGCATCAGGTTTTGTTCACAAAATGTTTTTGAGGAGACATTGTACACAATTGAGAAAAATAATGTCTAGGCTGTAATCACTTTTTTTATATTGATTGTTATGCTCACATGATCATAAATATTAGCCATGTTTGGTGCTGTGGAGAAATGAAGGTAATTGCCTTAGGATTAGAGCTCTTTCAGCTACGAGAAAGGATTGATTAGCATTTGCATGTACTCAAGGCAATATTGAGAAGCAAAAGCGACAAATATCAACATCAGTTATGTTCTGAGAAAGCATTAATCAGAAAGCCTTAGTTTTACGATTTTCTGTTTTGTTTTATTTTATTTTTTATTTTTAATTTCAGTTCTCTTGTGACCTGGTATTTTTATTTATTTTCTTTTGTTGGCTTTCTCAAATCACAAAAAGTTCAGCTTCTTGCTTTATGATGTGGATCTGATAGCGTGTGTGAACAGGTTCCCTTTATTCCTAGTTTGGTTTTTTGTACCAATTTTTTTGTCCCTCTGCATAGAGCTGCTGGGTCTGGTTAAAAGCATACATCCAGGTAATTGAAACAATTGAAATTAGTGTTAATTGTCTGTGAATGTGTGTATGATTTGGGTTCTGGGATGGATTTTTTGTGTCCCATGTTATGAGTCCTGTTTACAACAAACCACTATACTGTCAGTGCTTCTGCTTACCTCATGGTTACTGTCCTAGAAGAAAATTATACATTTTGAGATGATTTTAACACTTAGGGGGTTTAAAGTTGCTTAAAAGGCTTGGAAGAGGAGTTGTTGCTGCATAAAGCATCTCTGTTTTGTGTGTATGCACAAAGAATGTGTGTGAACTGGCCTTGGGAGCTGATTACAGTTTAGACTGTCCTGTTTGAAAACATACGGTATCAATGTCTGTTTTGCATGGGACCGTGTAAACCAAAACTGACACTGATGTGAAAAAAATGAATGTTTTCTGTACACTTACTGAGACAATTCCCAAAGCCATTATGTGTGAAACTGTGATTTGGTGCAGAACTCAAGGTTCAGAGGAACGTGGGATCCTTAGGAAAGTTAATATTTTGTGTCTCTTCGATTGCTAGTAAGTAAGTTTCTTGTACTCTTGTTTAGAGATACACTGATCATTTTGGGTTGAATTATCTGCATCCTGTGGAATTACAAGGGGGTTTTATTGCTGTTTTTAAATATAGTTTGTTATTTCCCTTTACAATATCTCTTTTGTTTAAAAATCATAATTTTTGAATCCATGTTGTCAGGCAATTGAAGACGGCAATTTGGAAGAAATGGAAGAGGAAGTCCGGCTTAAAAAGCGAAAAAGGCGAAGAAACGTGGACAAGGATTCTGGGAAGGAGGATGGAGAGAAAGCAAAGAAAAGGAGAGGCAGACCTCCTGCAGAGAAGCTGTCGCCCAATCCACCCAAACTGACAAAGCAAATGAATGCTATCATTGATACTGTGATAAACTACAAGGATAGGTGAGCTTGGAGACAGTCTATCTCTATTGCATGTGCTCTCTCTCTCCCTGCTGATGCACTCTCTATTTCATAGCAGCTTTGTTTTTTTCAGTCTTTAGAAAGACATGTTGACAGTGCTTTTCTGAAGAGGAATCCCACTTAGGGCCTGAACCTGAAAGTCTCACACTTTGTAGAGTTTTTCTTTTAACACCCATCTGATAGAAAGTTGTTGAAATACAGTTTAAAAGAACAAGAAAAAAGTAAGCGTAGAGCTCCTGCGTAGGAATGAAGTCATTCTGCTCAAGGTGTGTACTTAAGAGTATTCAGCTTGAGCAGGATTTTCCTTCAGTTTAACATGAGCATGTGTTGAAATTAATCTTTTCAAGGATATTAAAAGACAGATTTATTAATTCAAGTTTACATGGGTCTCACAATTAAAGGCTGAAAGGCTGCCCAAAATGCTCACATCATGAGCATCAGAGCTGCCAAAAGCAAAAATAGAGAAATACTGAAACATCAGAGTTGGAAGCCTGTTTGTCAAGAAATCCCTATTTTCAGCATAAAAATGTGCAAAATAGTTGGGTTTTAGGGAAAAAACTGTTCCTTCTGATGTGAAATGTCATGTGAAGACTTCTGTTTAGCAGATTTTCATACTGCAGGTCACCTGTGCTTTATGAGTAAGAAATTGAGAATTAGTTCATAATGTCTTTGAATCGGACTTGATTGCAAAAGTTGTATTTAAACTCAGTTTGTATCTGCCAAAAATTAGTAAAGCCTTCTTGTGTGCTTATCCCTCTGCTGTGCAGTGAATTACTTATATCATGTAGCACCTATTATAAACTAAGTTAATATTAAATGCATTCAGAGAAAGTCAAGAAGTACTTACATTAGGTGACCTGCACCTACGTGTAGCAATGTACTTTTTGCCTGTAAACAACTTTCAGTCATTGACTTTAAATGGCAAGTTGCACTGTGCCCTTTTTTGCAGCTACTCTTCTGGCTCTGCCTGTGCAAGGGTGGTTTGGGTGGTAGTTGGTAAAGCACACACTTCTGGGATCTGTGACTTTTTTTGGACATAAGTGTTAAAATGAACCATTCTGCGATCTGTGGACTCTTTCTAGAGTACATAAAGAGTATTTTATTGTATTGCAACAGCATTCATAGCGCCAAACACGATGAGCAACAAGCTGACTGCAATTTTATTGTATTTATCTTGCTATGACTCTGAACTTGCAGAGTAGCTGAGAAGGATGCAGTGTTTAAGTTCAGGTATTCCAGTCAGGACTACAAGGAAGCATCTCTGCATTTTAGATCCTTGGTCTTGAACCTTCTCTTGAAGCCAAGCACTTCTGACCAGGATATCTACTTCTCACTTTTAAAATAGCAAGTAAAGTTCCTTCAACTAGCCTTCAGTAGGGGAGGGCTACTGATAGTAACTGATAGCTTCTGGGGAGGTTAAAGATTTTTACCTGATGTCTGTGCCCCAGTAAGGTCCTATCTGATTTCTGTCAAAAAAAGTTAACAACTGTGCTATTTTGTAGTGAAAAGGCATACTGTTTCCTCTCCCAGGACCCCACATTGATGCAAGACAGAATTGCTTCCCCATTTAAAAAGTGCATGGAGCTCTATTCTGTAAAGAATTAAGAATACTTCTTAAACTGAGCTCTTTAGTGCTGTAAGTTGTAAGGAGGAGTTCCAAGTTTCTGCATTGTGATTTTTTTGTGAGCTAGCATCAAACCACCCAATACTATGAAAGAACAGAATTACAAATTTAGGCAGCAGGGAACTTTAATATCTTAAAATATTTGGGGTTAACTTGCTCTGGAGTTCAATTAATATTTCCAGGATTTGCAGCTTTAGAGTTAAGTGAGTTTTAGGCATTTGGAACCCCTCAGTTTTGTTGGGGGTTCAGTGTTCAGCTCTGGGCTTTTATGAATGTGAAGACAATTGGAGCAAGTATAGAGGGACAGGTTAATTGGAAGAAAAGTAGGCCATGAGTTTCGTCTGGGGAAAAAAAATGGGGTTTCATGTATTTAGTATCTGAATGCTTGAAATCATCTTTGTCTTGTGCTTAAATTTCCAATGCTAAAAGATGCTTTATCTTTTCTTTATGGTAAGTCCAGAGGGCTCATCTGGACTGTGGAGAACTAAATGTATCCTGAAAGGTGGTCAGGCGATACCCATCCAAAATCTTACTGACTTTGGCTTGAGTTAATTTATCAAAGCAACAATACAACCTTTAGTAAGTTTTGTGCGGTTTAAAGGACAGCTGAAAAAAAGCAAAAATAATATGTTACTGAGCTAGTGAGTCTGTGCGTGCTTTATCTCGTGTTTTCCCTTGCTTTTGAGAAGAGTTGCCTGTAAATATAGAACCACTTTTCTGTTCTTATTAAAGCCTTTTGTTAAAAAAAATAAAAAGTAAAATCTGTGGTGCTCACAAAAATCTGAACTGCTAGTTGGCTCCTTTTCTGTGCTGTCACTGTCCTATGTTGATGCAGGGAAGAATTCTCCAAGTGCTTTCCTGACTGTCTAGAACTTGACTTTAGTTGTAAGCATCTGGGAATAAGTACCACCCTTTCCTCCCTTACTTAAAAAACATCCAGCAAAATTGGCTGGCTGTGTCGAGGAAAGCTAAAGATTTCAATAATAAAAATAATAAGCTCTAGTAAATAGTAATTGCACAGTCAGACTTAAATGTGAATATTAAAACTAGCTTAAACAGACACAAAACAAATATTTTAGATAATTTTTCAATGTGGATAAATACAGCACATGATTCTCAAAAAAAAAAAGAAATGCAGAAAAAGAGAGGGTTATCCCAGAGTTATGCAGAGGTAGCTTGTCTGTAAACCTCAGATAAAGAACTCCACGCAGGAAAGTGAAAGTCAGCATTGAGATCAATTTGCCCTTCCTGTCATGTCCTCAGTGCAATTTCAAACTTTGAATTTAGATTTTTCTCTTTTATGAACTACAGTTTAGCAAATCCAGTTTCCTTCTGTTCCCATCATTAATCCCAAATGATGTTGATTTTAATGAAACATTCCTTTCACAATAGGTTTAGTAGTTTTTAGAGAGCAATTCACAAGTAAAACCTGATTTTCTTTGCATATTTCTAGAGAGCAAGAGACACACTGAAGGAGAAGAAACTGCAGCGAGATTTGACTTGACTGGCAGCCAGCATTAGTTTCCTGAAATTACAGTGTCTAGAGTGTGTCCCATATAATAAAGAAAATAGTTTAAAAAAGAGAAAAAGGACAAAGGTGGAGGACACTGAGAATGTTCATCTTGGAGTGCTTGAACGCCTTTGGTGTGAGAGTTGTTGAGATCTTTAACAAGTTGACAGTACTTGATTCGTGCAGTCTCTTTTGCATTGGATTCCAGTATTAAGTGACGTGCTTCAAGATTTTTTTTTCCTGATAGGCATTGTTTATCTTCCTTTCATATTTATGTTTGTTAAACTGGAAACAGATAGCTGATACCTTAGTCTGAAGAACTGTGGGGTACATGCACCAAATCATTAAATAAAAATTACTATTGAAGTCACTGCTAGCTTTTTAAACTGTGCCTGTGGTCTCATTACTCAGCTTTCAGTATCAAACCATAAAACATGTGGTGGTACTAGTGATGCAGACTCTTTTTTACCCTTCTACACTGCTTTGCCATCATAGGCAAAGCTGAATTAATGTAGATTTCATCTATACTCACTTAAAATGCAGAATGGATCAATGATGCAAATGAAGCAAAAGTAGGAGGGAAAAGGGTCAGAATCTTCTGACTTCTAGTCATCTGACCTAGTGAAAGATGTCTCTGCCCACCCACAGCAGAGGAGCTGGACTGTTTTTATCCTTAAAGGTCTTTTCTGTCCCAAATCATTCTATGATTCTGTGATTTTGCTAAACTGTTTTTTTAGGGTACCACAGGAACATTATATGCTAGTATGAAAGAAAGAGGAGATACAATGAGTAGGGTCATTAATATGAATGTAAAGAAGTAAAAATACTTAGCTGAAGGCACTGTTGAAAATGTAACTGGTAAACTGGAAAGAAATTCTTGGAGACATGGTGTTGGCATAGGGTACAATGTATTTATGATATGTATTAAAAATTAGGAATTTCCTGGCCAAAATTAAAATTATCAGTAGTGGTGTGTTAATCACAGCAGAATGGACACAGTTAAGTCTGGAGTAAAAGAAATGTCATGAAGTACAGTATCTCAGAGTGCATTATATGGTACTCACAGACCAGAAATAACGAACTCTTCTTCTGATTCAAGTGGCAGTTCAAGTGAAACTGGCAGAAGGAGAATTACATGGGCAGAGAAATTATTGGTCAAAGCCAACTCTGGTCCTTCAGTATTGCCCAGACATAAGAAAACAGGAGCCTTACCATGACACTATTGCCTGTGCAGTTGTGGAAATACTCATTATGGGTGTGATACTGTTAAAGCTTGAGTTGCTGCATATAGTACCTGAAGGCTTTTCCATTCAAGAAAGATTAGTTTACACAGACACAAGTGTAAATAATTACTTCACTGATAAAGTAGCATGGGAGAGCCTTACAAGAGGAAACAGGTTGGTTTGTTTATCCAGTCTTGAGAGGGGAGGATGATTGCTGTCAGTAAATTCACCTGGGAAAGAAGGGAGGTATAAACACAGGAAGTGTAGAAATATGTAAAAACACAAGGTGGTGGTCACGAGGTTATATGACTGGAAGCATTTAATAATTCATACAAGTTATTGGTTAAGAGTTCTGTAATCTTTGCGTATGGAATAGTGGGACAGAAATAACTGGATAGATTTGGCCTTTGTTCCTTGATTTAAAAAGGTCTATATGATTATTTACAGTACCAAGACCCTAGAATCAGGGACCTGGAAACATGTTTCCAGTTGCACAGTGATCCTGATTCTCCGAGGTGAAGTATATGCATCATCTTTGCAGACTCCATTTGCAATTCATATTAATCTGAGATTTTGTTGCAATTACTTCTCAAACTAAGAATAACACCCTTCTTCCTCGTTCTGACCTTGCAGTGTAAAACACCTGTTCAGAAGAGAGCAAGTTGCAGTGCATCAGTCCGATGTTATTGTCACATGTTTTTCCAGTTCCCATGCTTTTAATTTGTCTTTCTTTCTCTATAAAATTAGGAATGTCCATAGAAATGAATATCATAGAATCGTATGTTATGTATGTTATGTTTTCACAACACAAAATCAAAGAACCACAGAATGAGTCATTTTGGGTGGGACTACAGCAGGTCACCTGGTCCGGCCTCCTTGCTCAAACAGTCATCCCAGGGCGCATGGCACAAGGTTGCTCCAGACATTTCTTGAATGTCTCCAGTGAGAGACACTCCACAGTCCCTCTGGACAGTCTGTTTCTGTGCTTGGTGGCCCGCATAATAAAGCACTTCTTCCTCGTTTAAGGTGAAACTTTCCTGTGCATCCATATCTGCGCATTCCCTCTCATCCTATTGCTTAGTACCACCAAACCAGTTTGGCACACAAAAAGTAGTTTGTAAGTCCATTTGAAATGCTGTAGCCTTGTGAAAGGAGGGACAGTTTTACTGCCCATAGCTTTTCTTTCAGAATAAGAAATTTTTATGCCAAATTTGAGCCCCAGCTGCTGCTCTGCATCATGTACATGCAGGCTTAGTCCCCTAAACTGTATTTTTCTTCTTGTGATGGTTTTCCTCTTCATGGTTTATTTCAGAGGAAGACAAAGCTGTAAGTGTAGCTTTCTTTTCCTGATTAAATAAATGAAGGAGAGAAAGTAGAGAAGATGAGTGATACTTCATTCTGGCAGGATTAGGGAAATGCTTGTCCCTCTGTAGTTGGCACTAGTAAGGCCACACCTGAAAACTCGAGTTTTGGGCCCCTGACTTCTAGAAGGATAGTGAAGTGCTGGAGCATGTCCAGAGAAGGTCAGCAAAGCCGGTGAAGAGTATGGAGCACAAGTCCTGTGAGGAGCAGCTGAGGAAGTTGGGGATTTTTAGCCTGGAGAAAAGGAGGCCCAGGAAACATGTTACTGTCTTCTACAGCTGCTGCTGAAAGAGGTTCAGCCTCTTCTCCACAGAACAAGAGGAAATGTCCTCAAGTTTCCTCAGGGGAGGTTTCAGCTGGATATTGGGAAAGACTTCATTGAAACAGTGCGCAGTCATTGGACCAGGCTGCCCAGGGAAGTGATAGAATCACTGTCCTCAAGGTGTTGAAAAGGTGTGAGGAAGTGGCACTTAGTGGTAGGCTGGGTGCTGGGTTAAAGGTTGGACTGGATGATACTATAGGTCATCTCCAATGTAAATAATTCTGTGATTCTGTCATTCATACCTTGAAACCTTCAACTTCCTTAAAAACTCATTGTTTCCTTCTGCTTTGCATCAGAATTTAGTGTTTCCTGTCTGGGTACCGGTTTGATACTACCACTAGTTTGCATTAACTTTGCATGAATAGCAACAGCTGAATTCAAGAGTCCTGGGATGCTGATAGCTCTGTTCCATACAGTGATTTCTTTTGTGCCCCACCTGCCATCTGATCTATTTATAGATTTAAAGTAAGGACTTGCACGGTGTACCAGTTAATTCCACAGTCTCCTCCTGCTATCAGGTAGCTGTTGACCACATTGAAATAAAGGCAGAAAAAATTGAAGGGTGGAGTTTTTGTGCCTTTTGCCTGCTTGGCAAGAGTCTCCTCCTGTCTGTGGTGCTCAGCATTTTGATGACACAGCTCAGGGAGAGGGTATTTTCTCTGTACGTGAAATGGATTTAATTCATAGTCTTTACAGCTGTTTTCTTAAGCTGTCAGTTTTTAACTGTTTTAAAATGGAGAGTAACACAGTTAGCCATTACTGATCTAACTAGTAATTAATTATGCCAGGTGGTACTCTTGGGTACTCAAACACACATATCCAAGGCCAAGTTATGGAGTAAATAGCCATATGTCAAACCCAGGGATTACATATTTAGCTATTTTTACCCACTTCCATTTCAGTGATGGGAACAGGTTTACCATGTACTACTGTAGTCAGTTCCAAAGAGGGACCGTTAAGCACTAATGAAAATTAATCACGTCCCTATGTAGCTGGGTTACTGTTGGAAGTCACTATGTCAGCCCTTATAATTCTCCTCTCCAGCATTCACGTTTCTTTTAAATAGCATCTTTGTGAGTTGCATTTGATTAAAAGTTATAGTTTCCAAGCCATGCTTCTGTTTGTGAGCACTCTGACTTGGACAAGCATGCAGGATTCTGCATTCTACCTGCTCCAAGTTGACTTTCGTTATTTGTTACAATAATGAAGAGTTGTTACAAGTTTGAAATCCACCAGAAATACAGTAACATATTGCAGTTTCAGCTTCATAGTTATCTCTCCTTTGGATTCCAAAGGAGGAAGAATGTTGGTAGCAGTATTCTTCTAACAGGCCTGTGGCAGCCTGTTTCTGGCCAAATGCTGCCAGGGAAAACAAATAGAAAAGGAGCCTCATACAAATGAGGTTCCTGCATTTCATTTCACCGAAGACAATATTGACTAAAAGGGTGGAATTATATGCTTGTATGCACCTTGTAAGCAGTTTGACAAAAATGAGAGAAAATTGGAAACATTGCGCACAAATAATTTTTTTTTTCTAAGCAAAAAACATTTTCTAAATAAGCAGTATTTCTTCATGCTTTTTTAACTTGTGCAGTATGGAAGTGTTTGTAATGTGAGCACACATGGGACTAGCATGTTGAGCTGATGCAGTAGCAATGAACTGTCACAGTTCTTTCACAGTCAGATCTTTTAATTTATTCTGGTCCTTCCTTTCTGCACGTAGCCTGCTAGTTGCTAGGCAACCATAAGTGATTTTTTTTATATTTTTTTTTTTTTTTACTACACATGGTTTTTATGTGGTAGTTGTTGTGGTTATTATTTCCTAATTACATAAGTGGGCAAAAGGATTAAAATCAGAGTTGCATTAATAATTACTTATTTTCGCCTACTGTATCCACAACACAGCAATTTGAGATTGTTAGAAAAGATTGCATTCGTTTATAGTATGGATGCACATATACAATGGGAGTGCAAGATAGTACTTCTTTGTGAGAGTAGGTTCTATAAAAATGATAGAACAGAATAAGCTATTATTGATCTGAGTAGACAAAATCAGGCTGTAGTCTTCTGTCATGCCCTTAATGCTTTTTCTTTCATGGCCTTAAGTGATTTTCAGTAATTAATTAAATAAAGCTAAAGCTTGAGGGTTTTCTGTGCCATTCTTAGTTTAATAGAATGTGTGAGCAAATCACAGTTGGCTGGTTTTGCACCTGGAAAATTGAATACTGCTGTTCAATAATTTATGAATTGTATTTTTAATATAAAACACCATATAAGGGTGGGGGTATGGATATAAAAAGAGAAAAGAATACAGCCATGAGATTAAAAGCTGTAATCTCAGGAGCTATTTCAGTAGGACAAATAGGCTAAACATGTTTTAAAATTTGATCAGAATTTTAGGTTATTAGTGGCTGTTTCCTTTTTACTGAAGTCATTCTGTTCAGTATTAGACTCTAAAGCACAGTTGAAGCATCAGTGGTTCAGTAATTTTACTCAAATAGAAAATTCTGTTAAAGCTGCTGAAATAAAACACAGCAGTGATAGTCCTTCTATATAGCTAATCCACACTCATACTATATCAAGCTGCAGGCAGGTGAGTTACAGTGGTGCAACAGGATACTGCTTTGTTTTGCTTTGCTTTCCTCAGGATCAGTGCCGTGCACATGTAAGGTGGGCACTGATCCTGTAATGAACAGTTGAATTCCCCCTGGGCTTCTGTATAATGCTCTTAAGGACTCTGAGTGTTTTGCAGATACAGTACTTCTCTCACAGCATTTCTATTCTCATTTTATAAATGAGGAGTAGAAACTTAAAGATACCATTTGGACACCAGAGATACAGTTGCTGGTTTTCATAGTGTTGTATATGCTCAGAAGAAATTCCATTGATCTCAGCTGCAGCTGTTACTGCTCAACACTTCCCTCTGTGAACCAAAAAACCCCAAACAAATAAATGCAGTCCTCAGTTTTCAAAAATTTAATTTAGTCAGTTGTGTGGAATGTATATAATGCATTGCTTTTCCTTGTATTGCTTCCAGTTTCACTTTGAGAGGGCAGTCTGTGATGAAGATAGGTTCTGTCATGTAGCCTGACATAGACACTCACACAGGTCAAGAGCAAGACTTGTGCATTTAGATCCATTGTATAAATGCTTGGACAGGGGAAGTAATGAATTTGTGAGTCCATGCCAAACGAGATGGCAGGGGCAGTGGCCAGAATTTCACAGTTATTTGCTGGCAGTAGAGAAATAAGTAAGACTTGGCTGTGACAGTTACCTGGCCATTTTATGCGTTCTTCTATTTTCAGTAACAAAGTGATTCCCAAATAAATAAGATCTATTGGGTGAAGTTGCCAGTAGCTGCTACTGAGGTGACAAGTGGTCTCCATGAGTATCTATCCCAGCAGCTGTGTGGAGTACACAGACTTCCCTGTTCTCTCCTGGGACAGGAATGCACTGCACACTGCCCAGGAGCACACTCAGGTGTGTACCAGAGCCTTGCTGAGACCCAGGAGGCAGCTTGGCAGCTCCTGCTGAGCAGGCAGAGGCTGCTGCTGCAAGTCAGACACAACTGTGCAGAATGAGAGAGAGGCTTTTGGTTCTGCACTGAATGAAAAAATACTTCAGCTGCCTGTTGGTGCCAAGGTTTTGGCAGGACAATGCTGATCAGCGGTCTGCAATTAGAGTATTTACAGTACTGTCCTCTGTGATGGAAGGAGCTGCACTGTCTCAGGACTAAACTGAGAACAGTAAAAAATCGTGGATTAGGTGAGCACCAAATGGTTAGGAAGTGAGGAAAATCTGTTGATTCCTTCTTCATTAATCTGTCAGGACCATAAGAAAAATACTAGCTTCTCAAATTCTGATATTACCTCGGGCATTAAGAAATGTATACTGTATAGTAAGCATTCATTACTTCCATGAAGGACGGAGCTGTTGCCAGCTTTGTGCTTTTTGCCATCCTTATTCTCCATGGCATCAGTTAACCTTCAATTCAGTTTTAGTTTGATGTCTGATAAGATCCTACACCACCCTGGAGGGTGCAAGAAAAAGCCCAGGGGGAAAGCAGTGCTTGTTAGACTTCTTGACCAATTCCTGTGAAGTTTGGTGTTCCTGAGATACTATCTGAAAATTCAGCTGAGAAAACAGGGCCTCTCTGGAGTAGCTGGGAGAGAAGGAAGCCTGTGATTGTGAACAGGGAAGTACTTGTGAATGCTGTGTGCAGTTCTTCACAGGACTGCTTTTTTCTGCTACTCTGTGAAAAGTACATCCACATGGGGGAGAAAACCCAACCAAAACCAGCACAAAACCAACTAAACCCATAAAAGTCTCAAGGTGACTTGCAGCCATGTATTATTTGGAAAATGACAAGTAAGAAGATTTTTAAAAGATCCTCGATATGGAAGTGTTGCAATAGCTATTAAAAGAGGATAAACAATGGGAAGTATGGGAATCTTGGAGAATTTGGACACCTCTAAGTTATAGGTAATGTTCGAACAGCGTAAAAGTTTTATAGATAATGTATCACTTTATTTCAAATGCATGAAGAAGTACAAATGGCAGTAGTGATTTTCAGTATCTTTGAAATGATCTTCCCAGAAACCCAACAGTTATTAATAGAAGTCACTAATTTGTTGTTGCTGTAACATCAAGTTAGTCTAATAGCAATCAGCATATAGTATCATGGAAATCAGTATGGTTTGCTGTAAAGGGGAATTACAAGAATAACTATATAGTGAACAAGAAGAGGACAAACTTAAGAGTGACAGAAGGGATAATTGCTAAAAATTACTGAACAAAACCAAGGAAACAATAAGAGTGTACTCAGCAAAAGACTGTGGAATTCAGATGCAAATCCTGATTCTTCTTTTATAAAGCCTCTTATACATATTCATCACTAATGATGTTAGATGTCAATGACATGTTAATGATACATTAGGACAACAGTCCCAAATTTCATATTGTTGGTTAATTATCTGTACCAAATCTAAAAATCAGGGTTTAGTTTCTAATTCTTTGAAAGAAACACTGTGATTTTATTACATTATTTTAATTTTTTTTCTTACTGTTAGATTGTGTGCCTCTGTGTGTGTGTGTTTTGTGAGAAAGTTGTAGTAACGGTTTTCAGTATGGCTTTGTTTTTCTCAACAGTTCAGGACGGCAGCTAAGTGAAGTCTTCATTCAGCTCCCGTCTAGGAAAGAACTACCAGAGTATTATGAATTGATTAGGAAGCCAGTGGACTTCAAAAAGATAAAGGTAAGGAAGGGAGGAATTTTGGAAGTGGAGATTCCTCCATTTATTTTTGTTTTACAGAAGGGTGAGCATAAAGTTGCTCTTAAAATAACAATATAAATATTTCATGCCACGTGCATTGGTGGTTTAGATTTTAAACATTGTCACACACCTTGTTAGTAATTTTGTTTAGTGCAGATTGCACTGTATCACTGTAATTTCAAGGTCAAATCAAACTGTAGTAGTGTGACATGGATGACATGTCAGTGCCTTTTTTGAAAAGACCTAATTGTGAATCTGTCAGCAACAGATTTGGTAAAAACACACTGTTGACAAGGATTTTATAGTTCTAGGGGAATATACCTATCCCTATGTTTAAAATTATAGAACCATAAATACCCTGAGTTGGAAGGGTTGGACACATATCATCAACTCCAGCTCCTGCCCCTGCACAGGACTCCCCAAGAATCACACCAAGTGCCTGACACTGTTGTCCAAACACTTTTTGAACTCTGTCGGGCTTGGTGCTCTGACCTCTTCCCTGGGGAGCCTGTTCCAGTGCTCAGCCACCCTCTGGGTGAAGAGCCTTTTCCTGATATCCAACCTAAACCTCCCCTTACACAGCTTCAGGCCATTCCCTCAGATCCTGTCACTGTCACCACAGAGCAGAGATCAGTGCCTGCCCCTACTCTGCCCCTCACAAGGAAGCTGTGACTGCACTGAGGTCTCCTCTCAGAGTCCTCCAGGATAAACACACCAAATTACCTCAACTGCTCCTCATAGGGCTTCCCCTTCTAGACCCTAGCCCAATATCTGTCATATCACGTCATATCGTGTCAGATCCAAACAGAGTTTGGTAAATGGGGTCTAGGCAGTGTGTTGCACCTTGGGTGATGTCATAGTTCTATATCTTCCACTTCTGTTACAGTTACTGGGTTTCTTTGCCAGAAACACAAAATTGGAACTTCTTTTCCCAAAAGATCTCCATTTCACTTGCTTTTAACCCTTACAGTTCACAAAGAAATTGCTTAATTTTTGCTCTTTTATCTTGATGCATTTTTTGAGTAATATGTTAACAACATGATTGTTTTAAACAGATACTTACCTTGATGCTTAGGTAAATTTTTTTAAGAGAAAGCTTTTCTTGTGTTATATCAAATACTAATTCAGTTTCCTCTCTGCTGTTCTTCCTTCTGCACCGGTGCCCATCAATACTTGTCTTCATTTCCTCAACAAATGCAACAGGAAAGAATTCGCAACCATAAATATCGGAGTCTTGGGGATTTAGAAAAAGACGTCATGCTGCTGTGTCACAATGCACAGACCTTCAACTTGGAGGGATCTCAGGTCTGAATGAGTTAACTTCTGTTAAACATACAGGTTTCCCCTATCTAATGTTTTTAGTGCTTGTTGATTATAATTACTATTTTGTATATGGACTATCTGTTTCAAGTCCTACTTCAAGTAGAGAAAAATGTCCACATTTTCAGAATCCAGAATTCACTGCTGCATTGTGAAAATTTTCAGAAAATTTGTTTTTAGCGCTGATTCTGAGATCAGATTTTTCTGACCTGTGTGTACTTTAAAGGTACAGCAAGACTATTTGAATCTGTGGTGAAGGGCAGTGTGTGGAATGATGCATCAGTTTGGGTTTTCCGCAGTAGATCACAGAAGTAGAAGATGTAACAGTCCAGCTCTAGGACAGGATGTGGAGGAAAATACATCATAGAAAGCTTTTTAGTTCTGCTAATGGAAGATAAAAATTCAAGATTGTCCATCAGTAAAGATGTATTTATGAAGTTTTTCACCCTCTGAAGGCTCTGTTTTATTTTTTTTTTAATTGTTGTAAGGTCAGTGTCCCTTGTAAGAAACTGTAGGAATACATCCCAGATGAGTCTCAGGTTTGGAAGGCAAACTCATCTCAAACAGATGTTTTGCACACATGATTGGGCTCAGAATTCAGAGCAGGGTGCTGATACAAAAGGAAAGACTATGAAATCGGGCTGACAGATGAGAAAGTTGTCTCACAATACAGTGAAACACAGTCTTGGTTGATTATTTTTATAGATGAGATCCAAAAAGTGTGATGCAAACACAATATTCAGTTGAAGCAGAGACCATAAAGACAACTAGACAACTTCCGTAACATGCAAGAGATAAAAAAAGATGTTATTTGAAGCTTGAATAAAAGTAAG
The DNA here is from genome assembly GCF_029207755.1 of Chamaea fasciata. Taxonomy (NCBI): domain Eukaryota; kingdom Metazoa; phylum Chordata; class Aves; order Passeriformes; family Sylviidae; genus Chamaea; species Chamaea fasciata. The sequence goes on along the minus strand of NW_027094089.1, from coordinate 1,592,168 downwards.
CTGAAGGATGATGCTGCCAATACTGAATGTTTTCTTAAAATTTCTAAACATTAGTGATAACATTTAGCTAAATTGGGGGGTTTATGTTAAATTTTGAGAATTAAAAATGAGTATGGAGTTTATTACGAAGAATTGTTGGATTCAGTTCATCATTTAGTGATTGATTATTTTTGATATCAAGACATAGAAAAAATGTTTTCTGTAATATGTACATGTGATTTTCTTACTGTCTTCAGTTACATGGAAACAACTACAAATAAATCAGCTGAAAATATTTTTAAAAGTAAATTAAGTATGATAGAATGCTTGGGACAAAATTTTGCTACATGTCCAGATGTAAATTTTCAGCTTGCTGCTTATTCATAGAGCAGTAAAATGGCTGTAAGTATCTAATTATAACAAGAGGGGGAAAAAGTGGAGGAAAGTTGATAACAAAAAGTATAACTGAGACTTCAAAAAATGGTAAAAGTTAGTAGAGGAGATAAAAAGAGCTGATGAAAAACTAGTAGTGGAATGGGAAAAATATAAAAATTATTTACAACACAATGACTCAGCCTGCTTATGGAAAACTGGTCTCTTCATAGGCAGAGATGGTAGAATTGAGAGCAGTAATCGTGAGTGTATAGAAGTGTTAGTAGATATTGCTACTCTGTTTGGAAATAACCTAATATGTTGACATATGTGGTATAGTATTATTTTGTGTTCCAATGAACCAACATTAATTACCCAAACTAATATTACTTTTTATATCATGAAGGCCAAGTAATGTGTATCTAAGATTTTTTTCTTCTTTTTTTTTTTCCTTCTTTTCTTTTTTTTTCTGTAAAGTTCTCACACTGTTCATTTTGATTTCCCCCGAGTCGCAGGACATATCTGCAGTATTCCTCCAGTTTTCCAGGCTTCCTTGACACCTTGTGTTCTTTGTTTTAGTTCTGATCTACCTTTGCTCTGACATGCCAATTGACTTAGATTATTTGTGTGTGCACTCAAAACAAAAGGGCTAATTCAGGTAGTTGTTTAAGCACACAGTGAACTTCAAGTGTTCTGTTAGTGTGGTGCACTCTACTTTTCCTTGGAGCAAAGCAGTTCCTTCTGAGATGGAAGCTTATTCAGGATTTTCAGGGATAGAATGACTTTATATGTTAAGGCTTTTGTCCTCAATGAAACCTCAGTGTTTTGAAAAGCTTTTCATGTTATAATAGTCAAATGACACACAGATGTGTACAGGGTTAAAAATGCTTGTGTGTCTCTTCAAACAGAAGATTTCTCAAGAATGGTTGTAATTTGTTGTGAAGTTCTTTTGTCATTGCTTCTCCCTTTTTGAAGAAAGTTCTACTGTCATTGTTGCTTGATTTTTTTGAAACCTCTTGGAATTGGGTTTCTGTCAAAATAATAAAATTTCTATTTGCACAGCTTTTCATGAAGCAGCCCCATAGGTATTTTGTGTATCAAAATAGATAGGAATATTACAAGTAAATTACCACATAAAGAAGGTTAAAATGATTTTTGAAACCCCTGTATTTCATTGGGGAACTTTTTGAAAGTCTGGGTCACATTGATGCGCTAAAAATGTAGTGGCCAGCATTAAAAAATAAAATGTTGTACCGGTCTTGAATTGAATTTTTTTTTTAAATTTTTTTTTTTTTTACTTAGAAAAGTGTTTTTGTGAGAAAGAACAGAAGGTTAGTTGAAAGAACCATTCCTAAGAACAATTATATATGCTAGGTTTATGTATATGAAAAATAAATAGTTCTCAAGAGGAACTTGGCAGGTTCTATTAATAGCTGACTTAAAAAAAGTAGGTATAAGAGAAAGTCAGTTGTTATTGGACTATAAGGAAGGAAGTTCTGGAGTCCCACAGCTTACTAATGTCTTAAGGAGAGCAGCCTTCTCAAAACATTCATGATACATTTTTATAGATAATAGATATAAGAAAAATTTGCCATGATTGAAAACAGTCAAACATCTCTAAACAAAAAGCACAGAGGAGCTTACAGAGTGGGGAACAATCCACAGTGAAAGGCAGTTTTTTACAAAAAGCACTTGGTGGTCAACTGAAAAAAGAAGGAATTAGGTATTTCATGTTAAGTATTCTGAAAAAACTTTTTCTAATTCCATTTGTTGAACCTACAATGTATTAGAGCACTTCTATCACGTTTAGCATACAGACTGCATAATGACAGTCAAAAATCCTTCCATTATCTTTTTCACAAATACCTAGTGTCCCTTTATACAAGAAAGTGTGTCATTTAACCAGAGGAGTAGAATGACAGACAGCCAAGGTAGATGATGATGATGATAAAATCAAATGCAGTCTGTGACTCTGTACTCTCCTAGTAATTATTCTTAATTGTTCTGTGCTGAGTTGTGCAGTGCTTGTCTTCTGATGTTTCAGAAAACAAACTGCACAAGATCATTTGTTCAGGTGATGACAAAGGATCAGATACTCAGCCAACACAATGAGATTTTTACTGTGTTGATCTAAGAATTCTGTTACAAGCCAAAAGCAGTCACTCTTGAGAGTCCAGTCGTGCTGGAGGTTGAAGAGAAAATCTGATATACCCAAGATACTTTGGATATTACAGAATGTTTGAGAACACATGTTCAATTTAGAGCAAGCCCTAGTCTTTTTAGATCTGAGAGGAAGGAAGTGATGAGCTGCTTGGGATAAATTTTTTTCCTTGTACCTCTTTGGATTTCAGAAAAAGCCTAAAGATAATTAGATGAGGGTTAGCCATTTGTCATTATTAACTGTATTGCCAGATGATAACCCATGTTTTAATTAAGGTGCTTACTGCTGAAGTCTGTTCCTTTGGCAGGTTTTCAAGGGTGTTACGATCTGATGAAAATACACAATAGTTCCTGTGGTAGTAGAAATAATAAGAAAAACATTAACTAGATATTATAGATGTAATACGTCGTAAGAATTGTTTCTTTGCAGCTCGCTACTGACAAATTTCTTCATTTAGAGCATGAAGAATTAATGCTGGCATTTCCTGTGCAATTCATGCAACAGACATTATTACTTGGTATTTGAAAAGGCCATGTACTCTTTAGACTTGCACTGGAAATTTATGTCTGTGCTGTGAATTTCTGATTTTGCTTGACTTCATGGTTCTGACAGAGATTTGTTCCTGTACTGTAGATCTATGAGGATTCCATTGTTCTTCAGTCTGTGTTCAAAAGTGCACGACAGAAGATAGCCAAAGAAGAAGAAAGTGAGGATGAAAGCAATGATGATGAAGAAGAAGATGAAGAAGAGGAATCGGAATCAGAATGTGAGTCCCCTGCTAGATAATTGACAAGGAGATAAATCTGGGGATGGAAGAGCAGGTTTTGTTGCTTCTGCATGGAGACTGATTATAAGGTTCTGTTTCCCATTGCTGGAAGTAGTTTCTTACTAAGGTTGCTTGGCTGTAACATTGTTTTGGTCTTTCAGCTGGGTGTTCTGGCTTACTTCTATTTAAACAATTCTTAAGCCAGAAACAAATCACTGAGGTGCTTTGTGGGCATCCATAATTGTTTATAAGCCCTTCAGGGCCTGTTCATGCTGTTTGTAAATGGAGGTGGCTGGAAAGGCTAGAGACAGTCTTCATCAGCAAGTGGTCAACCTTCAGGCATGATGTGACACACCAAGTTCAGCACATGGTTAAGAATCAGATGATGTTGAAAACACTCTTCAGTGTGACAAAGAACTATGTAAAACCCTGATTGTTTCAGAACACTCATTAAATCCCTGTAGATTTGGAAAAGTGGTGGAGTGGAAAAGGATGGATTCTTTCATTGCACTCCATGCCAATCCAGTACATCTATCCAAATTCCAGCTACCCCTTTTCTCTGGTTACAGAAGCTATAGTACTTGGCCCTGAGCTATCCTTCCAAGTGTGTCACATATGTGTGCTAAGCATGCAACTTCAGTAGCTCATTGAGAAATGAGTGGATATTATGGAATCAGAGTAACATGTTCTTTAGAAAGGTATCTACTCAAAATTCACCAGTAACCTCCACACAGCATTTCTCTACTTTAAAATACAGAAACAGTCTGTTTATACAAAGGCCAAACATTTCTGTGGTAAGGAAGAAATTATTTTTAAATGTCTGTCTTCTCACAGGACCATGTACTGTCTGTACACAGCATGTATTCTGAGAATGAAAAGAAGCTGCATGTGCTTAGCTTAAAATCATTCTTTATAGTTTAATATATATAACTGTTGAAACTATTAAAAACAAGAGAAAAAAAAGCAAATACCTCTTGCTTTGTTGTTCCACAGTCCATATAAAGTCATAGGGGAATGCGTTTCCAGGCTGCTAGCAGAGGTGAATTTCTGTGAACAAGAGACAGCATTTAAAGTTGATAAGTGAATGTTACATTAATGTAGGCTGTTAAACCTCTTGCAGCGAAATCAGTGAAAGTCAAAATCAAGTTAAATAAGAAGGATGAAAAAGGTCGGGAGAAAGGAAAAGGCAAGAAGAGGCAAAGCAGAGCAAAAGCCAAGCCTGTCGTGAGTGATGATGATAGTGATGAGGATCAAGATGAAAATGTAAGTTTTGTTCAGTGAGACTGTGGAAGTGGTTGCAGTGATTGCATCTCTGCCCTGTCCTGCTTGCTGTCAGAATTTTCAACTATTCATGCTTAAGCACATATTTAACTTGTAGTGATCATCCTGAGAGAATTGGGTGGGGGTGTTAACTGTATCTGAGTGCACTTATGAGATCTGGTCCCAGTGCTGGAAGACAAGAAGTCTGAGAAGTTTGGATCTTATTTCTTCGAGCTGTTCCTACATTCATTGAACCTTTAAGTCTCATGGTCTGTTCACTTTTGTCCACAGATGAAAAACCTACAGCTTGATTATTTTTTACCTTTTTTTTTTTAGTGAGTGCTTCTATTATTGCAGCAAAAGAAAATAAATGTCTTCCCAGTTGTTTTTAAATGTCTGGATAGAAAGAAAGAGCTGGTGTTTCCTGACTCTCTGTCTTTCCTCTCTAAAGAAGTCTACAGCAATTAGATGAAATTTCATGAAAGACAAATACTAGATAACACAGTAACCTTTCTTCAGGCTATCTTGATTTGTCAGTTTAATTGTCATATTTCTTCCTCCTACTTCCTTTTATTTTTCCTTCTTTAACAAATTCCACAGAATAGCTGGAAAGAATTTCTGACTTGTCTTGTGTCTCTTACCTCTAGGACCAGTCGGAAGCAAGCGGAAGTGATGATGAGTGATCCATAGGGTTTATTTTCTTGGCAGAACTGACCCCTTCCCCTTCTCTTCTCTTTTCTCCTATTTTACACCCAGTGAACTCTTTTTGTCAAATAGACATCAGGTTGTTTCTGTATTCTCATTCTCTATAAATTAGCTTTAGGATAGTGCCAGACAAACATATGATATCATGGTGTAAAAAAGGCAAGAAAATGTAACATATTGTGACCAAATGGGCCTCAAAAAACAACAGGGAAACCTTTTGAGGGAAAATGTGGGTTGATAGTATATTTCTATGGGCTGGTTTTGACTTGGTAATGGTTTGATTGTGCCTGGTTTTATGGTTTGATAAGGTTTTTTTTCAGTGGCATCAGAAAGGCAACAACAAAAAAAAAGTCTTTTGTAGCATTGATAACCAGGAGAAGTCGTTAAAAACCACTGGTTATTTTATTTTTCATCAGGCAGTTTTCAAATTTTTTATTTGTCCTGTATTGGTTTTTTACACTGTGGTACATATATGCGACTTTGTTTAATAGCTTATGAATGTTCAATAGTTAGCTTTCATACATCTTGCCCCATATACGTTTTTCCACTTTACGCTTGATGATCTTCAGAAAAAGGCTTTTTTGAATTGTATCAAATTTATGTCTACTGTAAACTTTGCTTAACTTTTTTTTTTCCTCTATTAAAGAAGTTGGTTTTAAAATGCTATTGAATATTGCAATCTATATAGTGTAACGTATGGCTTCTTTCATCAGACTGATCTTCTATGTTACCAATGTGGGTTATCACCTTTTCCCTAAAGTGTACTTAATCTTTGCTTTCTTTGCACAATGTCTTTGGTTGCAAGTCATAAGCCTGAGGCAAATAAAATTCCAGTAATTTTGAAGGTTGTGGTGTTGGTGTTTTTTTAAATAAGGAGATAATCGAGTTCAATGGATGCGGCCTTGTGTAATGAGTTCCACAAAAATATTTTTGTAGTAGCAATGAAAGGGCAGGAATGTCTCCTGTAGAACGGTCCTCTTCGGTCCTTCCTGGGTATAAAATTCAAATGTCATAGAAGTGTCTTCTGAGATGGAGAGAAGATATGCAATACATGTTAAAGAATAATAAAATTGAAGTAGTAAACTGATAGCTTGAAGTAAAAGCATCATTCAATACTTAATTAAAATCGAAGTGATAAAGCAATGAAATGAACTTTTTTTTTCTTTCAGAAAATGTATGTCCACATGCCGTAGCGGGCATGAATACAATTAGTTATGCAGGCAGCCATAAGTCAGTTTATTTATAAAGTCTTATCTTGAGGTATCACAGTAGTGATGCAATAAGATGTGGTAGCGTAAACACTTGAACTACATATTTGCAATAAACATTGCTACTCTGCAAAATCAAACCTTAAATTTGAACATACATTGTATAAAAAATGCACAAGCCTAGAAGCCTCTTTGTAAACAGAACATTTCTTTGTTACATGAACTTCTGAGAGTGTATCTGCAGTAAATCTCTTCATACTGCCTTGCACTATGTTAACTACTTCAGGTTTTTGTAGCTTATTTGAAAAGTGATCAGTCAGTTGGACTGTTGCGCATTTGTTTATATTAGCCCTGCACTGAGAGAAGTCAGCTTTCCTTATATTCAGCAATTTCACACATCTTATTCCTGCTGTGTGCCCAATCTGAATGGAAGACCCAGTATTTCACAGAGAGGTATCACTGATCTCAGAGGCTCACACTAACCATACCAGTGTCTAAGGCAGAGAACAAAGTCCTGGTGGACACCAAGTGGAACGCGAGCCAGCAGTGTGTTATTTTGGCAAAGAAGTTATTCTGGACTGCGTTAGAAGGAGTGTTGCCTGCAGGTCCAGAGAGGTGATCCTTGCCCTCACCTCAGCACTGGTGAGATGTGTGTGGAGTGCTCTGTCCAGTAGTGGGCTCCGGCTGAAGAGAAGACATGGACATACTGGAGAAAGTCCAGCAAAGGGCCACTGACAAAGGACTGGAGCATATGACATACACAGGGAGTCTGAGAAAGTTAGCAGTGTTCAGCATGAAGAAGAGTGGGCTCAAAGGCACCTTGTTGATGTGAATTGGTATTGGGAGAGGGAAGGTGCAAAGAAGGCAAAGCCAGGATCTTTTGAGGACAGGACCAAGGGGCAATGGGCACACATGGAGACATGGGCAGTCACTGTGAGTATCGTGAAACTTTTACTGTGAAAGTGACTGAGCCCTGGAACAAATTGTCCCAGAGAGCTTTTGAAGTCTCCCTTGGAGATACGTAAAAGTCACCTGGACGTGGCCCTGCTTGAGCAGAGGGATTGGACCAGATGACCTCCAGAGGTGCCTGCCAATAGTTCTGTGATTCTGTGACACAGCATGGTTTAGTTTTCAGTGACAGTTTCACAAAACCAGAGAGAAATGTTGTTTGTTCACTGCAAAACGAACCAAGTCTACTAACCTGTTACACGTAACAAGCATGTGGCAGTAGGCTCCAGTCATTGCTGGCCTAGACTGGATTTAAACTGACAACTTGGATATAAAAGGCACAGTATCACATTACCCATCCCCAGAGTCCCTGATGACTTTGCAGTGACCCAGTTTCATTTATTTTTCAAAAACTCATTATTTGCAGATGAGCATTTACCTGGATAATAAAAATTAACTAAGAAGATAAAAACATTTCTGTTGAAATTGAAAATGGCTTTGGGTTTGGTCAACAAATGTAAGTCATATGATGGTATCAGTTTGCATGAAGAAATACAATGGAATTCTTAGCTACAGTTTCTTTTATCAAGTTTAAGTAATTTCAAAATATTTTCAGTTTCCTCTCTGAGTTTCAGAAAACCCCTGAAAGACCTGCAATTATTTTTTAACATTAAAATAAATTATATTTAGGATGTAAGACATGCTTATGCCTTCACTGCAGTTGGTCCTGTTATTTTGCTTAGGATTTGAGCTCATTTCTACCAGAGTAGAATTTTAATTGTTATCTTGCTGTTTCTCTGTATGAATTTACTGTATTTTTCAAGATGAGTTGTTTTCCTGGCAATCTTAGCACATTACTGTATGAAAAAAAAGATACTGAGAAAATTGTTGTAATGCGTAACTTTCCAAATTGTTTACCAAAAAAAGGAGAAAATCTTTACTTAAGATATAAATCAGTGTGTAAGATGGAACTATTTTCTCTTTACAAAATTCCTTCTCTAGTACAAAGTGACCAGCAAAGCATTTGAAATACTTTTAGACTGTACCCCCCCCCCAAAAAAAAAAAAGCACAATGCTACAGTCCGTATTGAGGAAAGCTCATTTCCTGTCTTAATTTCAAAAACAGTGTAATAAATTTGGAAGTGGTGTAGCTTGGGCTCTGATGAAGGCAAGCAAACTGAAGTAAATGGCAAGATGTTTTCTTTGATGCATCAGTTTCTCCTGGGAAGTAGGCAGCAGTGTAAGTGGGCCAGATGAAAAACGTTTAACATCTTTTATATATTTCACATGCTATTAATGATGTTTCTTTCCCCCTCACATCTTCTGAGAGAAACAAAGAAAATACAGAATATTTTACTCGTTGATATAAATGGCTTCCTCCTTAAATGTGTCTGGTCCTCAGTGCAAAGTATTTTTCACTCCCTCAGCTCATGAATGGAGCTGGCAACTCAATGATTGTGGAGGAATTAAAGACACAGCAAATGCTGCCACAGCCTCTGTGCACACTGAGATAAAGGCACAGCTGATGCAGTGGTAAGCCTCAAAGCTGTGTGCAGTTACTGAGCTGTTGATACATGCTCAGTCCTGTCAACTAACTAAGCATTTATAGCTCTGTTAATAATGCTCAACCTACTGTCACTTTTTCATGAATGCTTGGATGACCAGGTTTACCAAACGCATAGTCTAACCTAGAGAACAGGACACAGAATATTAAAAACAAAATTAGTTTTTTATAAAGGTGTTTTTAGGCTGTTGTCTTGCTTTCCCCGCTGTTCATCCACTGAAAAACCTCTGGAATGTTTTAAAGTTCCTGCAGTTTTGAATAGGGATTTCAACTCTCTGCTGAAACACAGGTTCACAAAACAAGCAAGCAAAAGTAGTTGTTTCACCTTAAAGAAGGGGAAGCATGTTCAGGATAGACAAAGAGGTCAGTGATACACACTTTTGACTCCTTTGCAGTTGACTTGTGTATCATTTGGGGAGTCATCCCTAATCTTTCTGTGCTGACAAAAGGTGTAGAAGGCAGGTGAGAAAAAAGCAATAACAAAGGGTGTGAAACAAGTCACAAGTCAGCATTTACCTAATTCTGTTTTGATGAAACTAAACATTCCATTCAGTGGGAACAGAACTTTAGGACTGTGTAGTCATATGAGTGTTTAAACAGCAAGGGCCATGTTTGCACAGGGGGCAACTTTGTTAATTACATTGAAATGAAAGTGCCATGAAGGATTATCCAGAGGCAGCCGGCCTGTTCCCTCTGAGGAAGGTCAGAGAGTATGTTTTATTCAAGAGATATTTAAACACGATATAAAACAAAAATTCACTGGAAGTTGGTGCATCACTCCTATTTCCCCTTAACAACCAAGAGCTCAGGTGAGAGTAGGTTGGTGCAGACACACCAGTACTTCTTTCTCATGCAGAAGTCACATCATCTTTCCAGATGAGAGTCGTTGTCTCCCCATTAGCTTGATGAAGATTGTCAGTGTGCCAGTGTTCACCATATCTTTGGCTCTTTGTTCACAGGGATGGGTATGCTGAAGAAGATGTTGAAGCCTTGATCAGACACTGTTATGTGTTCTGTCTTTATTACAAAGAGCTTGTATTTCAGTCTGTGTGGTGTTTTTCCTTCCTTGTTATATTTGTGACCACAGCAGACACAGTAAGAACAAAATTCTTATCCAATTAGATGGTGACAGCTTCTGTTTTCTTCCCCTGAATGCCAAGTTGCTGTCAAAGAGGCTGAATCATAACAAATTACTGCAACATGAAGTTACTGTGTTTTCAGAGGGACCAGAAAATTTGTATTGGAGATTTATACACAAGACAAGGACCATTTTCATGACAACTTCCAATTTAGTTAGCTGCTTGTTGGGTTTGTTCTTTGTATTCAGTGTCATGTTTTCATGCACAATCCATTGTTGTGATGACATGTACTGATGTTTCATTACATTTGTCACTTTTGGTGATGTCAAGGGTTTAAGCTATTTACTGCATCATCTGCCAGCTGCAAATAAAAGCTTTACATCAGCTGTTCTCACACCAAGAGATGGAGATAAAATCAAGAGAGAACCCCAATATTAAGACATGAATTCATTGCAAATGAAAGAGAATACTTATATGCCAAATCTATTTTTTTTTCTCTGAAACAGACATGGCTTCTGGTAGAGGTGAATTTGTATCTACTTGCATTATTTGTATTATGGTTTGTACTCGATTTTACAGTACTAGTATCTGTTATGTGCATTCTCCCCTTGGGCTTCCGGCATAGCTCCTCTCCATCACCTTCCAGTGGAATAAATTTTGTATGTACTTGAGTGCCTTACAGACTTAAAGAAGTTAATGCTTAATTGTGCAGCATTACCTCCCATCTCCTTTGTCATTCTAACATGAAATGAGAAAGAGGAGCAGGGAAAAGGCATTATTCACTTAGAATTTTGCTTTTTCTGAGACCAGGACACCTTGTTTCTATTAATGCTGTTGTCTGCTGGCATAACCCTAGGGCCATGCCAGTGTTCTGCACTTCTGGAAGTTTATTTGAGCCATTCTTATTGTCAGGGAAGAGCAGTGAAGCTGAGTATGTCTGACATTCTGCAGATGCACAAAAGATGGTAAGTGTTCCATGTCAGTGCACTTAAGCACTCAGAAGAAGTAAAAAGGTCTTTAAAACTTTGCAGTTAATTTCAACTGCATGAGGGGCAGTCTTACCAAAGCAAGAAATTTTACTTCTGCTTTAGAAAATCTTATTAGACCAATTTCCACTGCTGTATCACTTCACGGAATGTAACTTTTTGCTCAGTTTCTTTGTGCCATCTTCTGTCCTACTCTTCCTGTGTGATAGTAAAGATTTAAGTCATAGTCATTTTGAGTCATTACAGGAAAATGATTCATCCTGGAGGTTGGCCAGTGTGATGCCCGTCTTCAAGAAGGGTCAGAGGAAGATCTGGGGAGCTACAGGCCCGTCAATGTGACCTCAGTGCAGTGGGGAGGGTTATGGAGCAGATTGTCCTGAGTGCCCTCACACAGCATGTACAGGACATCCAGGGGGTCAGGCTCCAGCTGCCGAGGTTGGTGAAAGGCACGTCCAGTCTGAACAACTTGATCTCCTTTGGCAGAGTGACCCACCTGGTGGGTAAGGGAAAGGCTGTGGGTGTCATCAAAGCCTTTGATAGTGGCTCCCACAACATTCTCCAGGAGAAGCTGTCAGCCCATGGCTCTGACAGGTGTAGTCTGTGCTGGGTGAAAACCTGGCTGTGTGGCTGGGACCAGAGATTAATGGTGCGTGGAGTTACATCCAGCTGGTGGCCAGTGGTGTTCCCCAGGGATCAGTCCTGGGGTCAGTTCTGTTTAAAATCTTGATCAGTGACCTGTATGGGGGGATTGAGTGCAGCCTCAGTCATTTTGCAGGTGACACCAGGCTGGGTGGGAGTGTTGATCTGCTGGAGGGCAGGAAGGCTCTGCAGAGGGATCTGGACAGGCTGGATCATGGGCTGAGGCCAATGGTGGGAGGTTCAACAAGGCCCAGGGCTGGGCCCTGCCCTTGGCTCACAACAACCCCAGGCAGGGCCACAGGCTGGGGCAGAGTGGCTGGAAAGCTGCCCACAGGAAAAGGGCCTGGGGGTGCTGGTGACAGTGACTGAACAGGAGCCAGCAGTGCCCAGGTGGCCAAGAAGGAACTGGATGAGACACTTGATGCTGTGGTCTAGTTGACAAGGTGGTGTTTGGTCAAGGTTGGACTCAATGATCTTAGAAGCCTTTTCCAACCTTAATGATTCTATGATTCTGTTAATTTTTTCACTATTTCTAGGGAACCTGGAGGATGCATAGATGCTGTTTAGCAGGGTCCATACCAGATTGAAAGTACATTGCAGTAGTGATTTCTCTGAGATGGATAGATTAAGCAAACAAACAACCCCCCCCCCCCAAAAAAAAAAAAAAACCAAACCAAACCAAACCAAACCAAACCAAACCAAAAAAAAAAAAAAAAAAAACAAAACCAAAAACTCCCAACCCAAACCAAAAACAAACAGCAAGAAAGAAGTAAAAATAAAGAAGAGGTGGCTTGTCCTAAGTCTGGTGAGTTGATTTTTTCTGCTTACGGGCAGACAAATTGAAATGGCAATTACTGTCTGTTTTTCCAGACTCAATTCAAAGCATCTTCTCTGTTCCCAAAACATAAATGGCAGGTTTAGCTGACTTGAGACCCAGCCACCAAGCTGTAGGTTAAGGGGAGAAGCTTGAATTTATTTTTCAACAATCACTCGAGTGATGGATTTTTTTCTTTCTGCCACGCAGTGATTCTATCATTCTGACAACCTCTGGGGCTCATGCTTTTTGCCTCTTCCAACTGTGCTGTGTTGAAAGTTCTCACCTGAGAGACACTGCTGGAAAGATAAAAATGAAACTTCAGTGCACTTTTTTTTAACCTTAGTAATACAGGGAGCTACAGAAAAATACCCTTCTGCGAAAGCTGCATTCACCATAGGTGTAAACATTTTCAGGAAGGTCACACATGTATTAACTTTCTGCTCACAGAAGGGCTGGAACATCTGGAGCTCACAGTTGTCAGTGGCACAGCTGAGGACTTCTAGGTAAGGATTAAGGGGCAAGCAATGCAGATGTCATCATGGGAGTCTGCTATAGACCACCCAGCCAGAAGAAGGGTGCTGATGAATTACTCCTTGAGGAACTAAGAGACACCTTTATTCAACTGCCCTTGTTCTTCTGGGGGATTTCAACTTGGTGGAACTTAGCTGGGAACACCACACAGCTGGCAGAAACAGGTCCAGAAGATTCGTAGAACACCTGGATGACCTCTTCATGATACAGGTATGAAGAGAGCTGGCTAGGAAAGATGCTCTCCTTGATTTGCTGCTTGCCAAACAAGAGTTTGTCTAGTGGGGATTGGTGGCCGTCTTTGCCACAGCAACTGTGTAGCAATCAGGCTTAAAATCTCTGACAGAAGGAAAAGCACCAGCAAAACCTCAGCTCTGGACATGAGGAGAGCAGACTTCAGGCTGCTCAGGGAATCAGTGAGTAAGGGACCCCAGGAAAATGCTTTTACAAGTGCTGGAGCCTGTCACTGCTGGTCACATTTTAAGCACCAACTTCTAGGGGTACAAGAGGAGGCAATTCCCAAATGTCAGAAGCCAAGCAGGTGGGGCAGAAGATGGCTTGTCTTCTTTGGGAGGTAGATAAATGCATCCCCCATAGCTTCATAAATTACTTGGATGCAGGACTTGAAGGGATACTAAGCAAGTTCACAGACAATAAAAAACTGTGAGGAGCTGGTGACTCCCTCAATAGCAGGGAGGGACTGCGGAGAGACCTCGACAAATGAGAGGACGGGGAAATGACCAACCATATGAAGTTCAAAAAGGACAAGAGTCAGATTCTGATTCTGGGGATGGGGCAGCCCTGGATGTGCAGACAGACTGGGGAATGCGATGCTGGAAAGCAGGGCCACAGAAAGGGACCTGGGGGTCCTGACTGATGGCAAGTTGAACATGAGCCAGCAGTGCCCTGGCAGCCAGGAGGGCCACCCGTGTCCTGGGGACATCAGGGACAGCATCAGCTGGGCAAGGGAGGGGATTGTCCTGCTCTGCTCTGCTCTGGGGCAGCCTCACCTCCAGTGCTGGGGGCAGCTCTGGGTGCCACAATGAAAGAGAGATATAAAACTATTGGGGAGTGTCCAGAGGAAGCCACAAAGATGGTGAAGGCCTAAATAGGAGGCTCCATGGACCAGCTGAGGTCACTTGGTCTGTTTTTCCTGGAGGACACTGAGGGGAGAGCTCATTGCAGTTACAGTTTCCTTGTGAGGGGCAGAGCAGAGATAGGCACTGATCTCTGCTCTGTGGTGACAGTGACAGGACCCAAGGAAATGGCCTGAAGCTGTGTAAGGGGGGGTTTAGGTTGGGTATCAGGAAAAGGTTCTTCACCCAGAGGGTGGCTGAGCACTGGAACAGGCTCCCCAGGGCAGTGGTCACCAAGCCTGGCTGAGTTCAAGCAGCATTTGCACAATGCTCTCAGGCACATGGTGTGATTCTTGGGTTGAGTTGGACTTGATGATCCTTGTGGGTCCCTTCCAACTCAGCATATTCTGTAATTCTGGGATATAGTCCCTGGTGCGAAAGCTAATTCAAAGCAACTCCTAGAGGTGAACATGCTTCCCCTTCTGAGGCATGAGGATTAATAAAGGAGGCACCTTTTGGATAAGCCCAGCTGTGTGATTGGGCAGCTCATCCCCTTTCAGAGCTCAGGTGAGTGCAAGCATCTCATCCCCACCTGTGACATCCCTGCTGAATTCAGGAAGTATCCTTTTACTCACTGTTCTGCCTTTGTCACTATTCCTTGGATAAGAGTGCTGCCTGTTTCTTCCAGACCAGTTTTTTAATAGCCTAATATCTGCCTGTTAAAGAGATTTCTGGCCCTTAGGAGCAGTCATTACCTCACTGGTAACAGATAGTCACAACTTCCTCACTGCTTTCCAAGGGTTTTCATTCTATTGCTTGCTGCTGTAAATTCTTTAATGTAACTCTGTAATCAGAGTTACAGCACGTGAATCACAGACACTAATCCTACAAAATAGCAAAGGCACCCTCTACACTGTGTAATGCTGTCTCTCATCTCTAGCCACCTCACCCTTCTAAAGTCCATCAAGTGTTCAGCTAAGGGTTGTTCAGACTTTGGAGTCCCTGAGCAAAAAGAAATCTCTAGTTATTTTTAAACTAAATGAGTTTGCACAGTAAAATATTTTTAACTCATCTCAGAATTGTTTCTGTCCAGACACAGGATGAACAAATCCTGTGCCAGACAGTGACAGCTTTATGAAAGGATAACGTTAAACGCAGAAAAAATACCTACCATTCAGATTTCACAATTATCTTTTCAAAGATAAAAGATCATTCATATAAGACCACTTTGCAATTTTCTGCTCAAAAAGAGAGCAATCAATCCTCTGCGAACATGCCAAGAGAGCATCTACAGCACATCATAAATCCTAACCTCTTTAAATATCAGCCCCCACCTCAGTCTTTTGGTATATTTTGATATAAAGCACTGGAATGCATCACATGAGAGGCCTGTTTGAGTCTAACAAGGTCTAACAGTATGTGATGTGACTACAGCATTCAGTCTTGAAAAAACCATTGCCAAGATAAACGTGAAATTTCAGCAACTTTTTTAAGCTTTCGTGTTGTGGAGGTGTACAGAAATAGTCTTCCGTGAAAAGTGTAAACATTTCCAGGAAGGCCTCACATGCATTATCTTTTTGTATGTTCAGTGACAGGGATGTTTTTCCTCCTAGTTTTGCCTGAAAATATTCTCTGTCTCACATAAATGTAGCAATTGCCTTCTGACAGCATGAACACCCAGTGGTCAGTGCCAAGGTTTGCACTGGACTCAGTTTTATCACAGAATCAGAGTATTTGGAGTTGAGAGGGACCCACAAGGATCATCAGTCCAACTCTAAAGTGCATGGCCTGTACAGGGATCAAACCTGTGACCTTGGCATTGTCAGCACCATGCTCAACCAACTGGCAGCAACCCATCAACTGTGTCCTAAATAATCCCTTTTTGTAGAGGATTCAATTTTTTCTTTGAGATGTTAGATAGCAAGGACAAATTGACTTTCCTAAGGGAAAATCTGGGGAGACTTCAAAAGGAAAATGAAACTCAGTAAGTGAGGAATGAGTAGAGTTTCAAAAACACCTATTTTCACAACCAAGAAAGTAATTTTTGAGATATCTACTGAAGCATCTCTTGCTCTGTGACAAAGGAATTAATTTCAGCCTGATGTGCCTTACAGGCACACCTTTGGAGGGCTGTGAGGAGCCAGGTTGGTCTGTGAAGCCTCTGAAAGCCACCTCTGGCCAAAGTGGTCTTTCCATTCTAGAAAAAAACTTATCCATCACTGAAGACAGCACAGGGAAATTTGCTTTCCCAAGCAACTAATCTTGGCCAGGTCAAGCAACCTTTGCCAGGGGAGCTCCAGCCTGGGAGACAGGCAGGTAGAAATAATACTAAATTAAATCCCTGGTCCTATTTATGTAATACTCAGTGCTTGCACAGGTTATTGCAAATTTCAAACAGAATGTTTGTTGTGGGAGGTACAGACCTGAATTTTCATCTTTTGCTCGTAAATGGTTGGGTACCCATGAAAATGTTTCCAAATCTGAATGGGAGAAACCACTATTGCAGGCTGTAGGAATATAGAGCTCTTTAGGCCTATCAGTCATGGATCTTTTTAGATGTCTACTGCACCTCAATCACTGCCAGGTTTGCACTGAGGTACAGAAATTCAATAGCAATTTGAGTTATACTGTCAATACCTAAGGTAAACAGCAAGCAGATGACAAAATAGTAGTTGTCTGAATAAATCCAATCTTGTATTAACTTCTATTTCCTCCAGCTTGCACTGAAGCTACCATTAAGCTACAAGGATCCAGGTCTCATTATTGTTACTTGGAACCTTATAGTAACCTGTTTTTATTTTTATTGAGCAGTACTTTCTTCTAATTCACATCCGCATGACTTCTCCTACTTTCATATGAATATTATATATGTGGTCCTTCACTTTTGCCTTTCCCCTGTGTCATTTGCAGGCTCATACAGCAGCTTTGGAAGGCAGCTGTCTGTGGCAAGAGTTAAAGTTTGGTTTGGGATTGGGACTTACGCTGTCCAAAAATGAGTGCTGTGCTCTTGCCAGCTAACACACTTCTGCAGAGTTTCCCTGGATCCCAAAAGTCCTGTCCAAAGTACCCCAAGGTTTGAAAACTAATATTTAAAGATACAGGAGAAATGGGAAAAATAATAATCAATTAAAACAAAACAAAATTAAAAAATAAAATTTTAAAACCACTAGAAAAAACACTCTCTTAAAATACTGAAAGGTATTTAAAAACTATTACAGTTGGAAACTGGAATATTTACATGCATATATAAGCCTTATTAGATAATCATCTTGCTCCACCCTGGATCCTTTCCTTCCCTCTGTTTATACTTTTTACTAAATACCATACAATTTAATTTCCCTTCTCAGGCTCCTATGAGCTTTTACAGAGTTCATTTTCACTGATTCTTCTCATCAACCTTCTTTCCACCCAAATAATCAGAAGGCAGTTGTAGCATATGATGCTGGGTCCATACGTCAGGCATTCCTAAGCATCCAAAAATCCTTTGCTGCTACAACTCCAGATATTTTGACACAACCCTGAATTTAAAAACAAAAACAAAAACAAACACCCAAAAACTAAAACTAAAACAACCCAAAAACCAAAAAAAACCCCAACAAAAACAAAGCCAAAAAACCCCCCACAAAAACCCAAAAAAACCAAAGAAAAAACACCACCAAAAACCACAAACAAACAAACCCCACAAAAACCCAACAAACCAAACAAAACCAACCAACCAACCAACAACAACAAAAAACTCCCAAAACACTACAGTAGAACTGTCAGAGACATTTATACAGTCAACATGAGTGCATGCAAACTATGACCCAGGTGGAATCATTAGATGCTAGAAAAGATGTTTATCTTTTGCTTTAGAAGAACTTACTTGAAAGTTTTTAAAAGCAGTTTAGGACTCTTCATGCTCAGTTGTTAGCTTCAATGTTTTGCTTATGTTTCACTGCTTTCCATGGAATGGAATGGAATGGAATGGAATGGAATGGAATGGAATGGAATGGAATGGAATGGAATGGAATGGAATGGAATGGAATGGAATGGAATGGAATGGGACGGGACGGGACGGAACGGAACGGAACGGAACGGAACAGAACAGAACAGAACAGAACAGAACAGAACAGAACAGAACAGAATAGAATAGAATAGAATAGAATAGAATAGAATAGAATAGAATAGAATAGAATAGAATAGAATAGAATAGAATAGAATATTTCAGCTGTGAGGGACCTACAATGTTTATCTCACCCAACTGCCTAAGCACTTCAGGGCTGATCAAACAGTGAAGCATATTGTTATGGATGTCATCCAAATGCTCCTTAAACAACGACAGGGTCACTGCATCAACCACACTTTCTAGGAAGCCTGTCCCAGGGTATTGTTCAGGTAAAAAAAATGCATCTCTTGTCTAAGCTCTAAAAGACCAAGGGAGAGGAGACCTCTCAAGAATCCTTGTACAGCACAGGTATATCTCAAGCTTGATGGGAATCTCTGAGTTAAATCAAAATGCAAACATTATTGATTAAAGAAGAATATTGATTTAAGGAGCAAACAAATAATACCTTTAGGCATGTAAGCACTTCATTTTTGGGGGGGTTTCAGTGGGAGAAATTTGCTTTGCAACAATATTTCCTTAGACAATCCATCAGCTTCTGGGTTTTATGAGGGTGATCCTATGTCTAAGCACATACATAACAAAGGAGTACATTTATGGCATTTCAGGACATTGAAAACATAACCCAGGTTTTGGTGTGTTACCACAACATTAGGAAAACGTCTAAAAACTTAAAAGGGGATTGTCTAAAACAAGGACTGCTGCACAAGGATGGTAATTGATTAACAACCATGAACTTCAGACTCTGGGTTTTTTTCTCCTTGTAAATTAATGCAACTGGAACACATTACAGGCAGACGTTAAGTCATAATTTGAAGTCTCTGAGAACTCAGCGTTCCTGGAGCAAAGGAAAAAACCTTGAAAGAAGGGAAAATGAAGATCAGGTGAAAGGGCAGGGAAGCTGGGAGCTGCAGGTGATAGCAGGGCAGGCTCATGACAGGAGCTGGCCACAGGCTGGGGACATGGCCAAGGTCATGCTGGACACTGGTCCACAGGTCATGGAAGGTCAGTGGGTGCCAAGGCCAGGCAGGGCTCACTGGTGACCCACCTCAGGCAAAGAGCAAAAACAAGAGCCCAGCTTAAGGGCAGCTTCCAGGGCAGGTGGAGATGATCTCACCTGCTGAGACTTCGGCAGCTCAAGGTCTGGTTTACGAAACCTTCGGGTTTTGGAGGGGTTTTGGTTTTGGTTTTCCTTTGAAAATAGAAACAAAGTAATTGTCCATCTATTTTGGCTTTGTCCAGTAGACCTGAGAAGATGCCAGCAGGGCTTGTCTGTGTGAAGAATAACCCCTGGTGGATGCCCTTATTCCCCACATTGCTCTGGCACAGGGTGAGGTGGTCTGAGGGTGGACACAGTTCTTGAGCTCCTGCTCCCATGAGGGAACCCCTGGTTTCCCAGAGCTCAGAGGGAACCCCACCTGCAGTGAAATGTTCATGATTTGGTTCCAGCACCAGGCAGCAGGAAGGAGAAGTCAACCCCAAAGTTGCCTTCTCTGTTTGCACCTTCCATGCTTTGTCACTAACAAAAATATTTTATTGGTGCAGAACCTTTCCTAATGCCTACACTTGAACCCTCTCACACACAGTGCCACCCTGGCCTGACCCTAAACCCCTGGATGTTTATAATTAGAAGCCTAAAGTGAAGTGACACAACAGATTTTAATAAACTAATCTGTACCACTGAATTTGGCTGCAAGAATTCTGTACCACTGAATTTCTGAGGAGCTCTGTCCTGCAAAATCAAGCACAGATCAGTCAATGTGCATCATTTGATGAAGCAGTGAAGTGAGACATGATCGTGCATCCTCTGAATGATCCCCCACTATTCTGAGGTGTTATACCACACAGGTGCCTATTTTGTCCCTAAAAGCCAGCTAAGCCAAGAAGAGCCTTTTTAAAACACATCCTTCTCTGGAAGGCAGCTGTGTGTATCAACAGGCTGATTTATCACTTCAATCCAAAGTTTTACATCTCTGTGGGCAGATGGACTGCATGGATGAAACTTTCTGGTCAGCAGGTAGGAAAAGAGCTGAGTTTTCTTTAATCATCAGTTTTTAGAGCTTGCTTCCTTATTTTCATGAATATAGTGTCTGTTCCCAGGGAAATGAACCTTTAGCAGAGAGCAAAAGCCAAAAGTATCAACACCCTAATCAGCAGGAAAGTGCAGAAGTCCCCAAGGGGACCGTATGGATAGAAATAACATTTAGGGGATCTTAATTGCAAATTTTTCAGCTTACATTAGTCCTGGGCTGTTCCTGATTACTCTTTCTCTTCTCTTGGTTGCTTGTCCTTGAGTCCAGAAGGAAAACTTTTCCCATTATGTTTTTCACTGGCAAGGCAGCAACAGCTGTCATGATGCAAAAGCCAGCCTGTGAGATATATTTAATTCTTAACTCAGTCAGTTACTTCAGATGACCATGACTTCTTATTGATGCAGCCTTCTTCCTTTAAACTTGCAGAATACAGAATGCAAACCTTGACTTTATTTCCAAGCAACTCAAAGCCATTTCACTGTATCAACTGAAATCCACTTTACTATATCAACACAAGAATTAAAAAAACCAAACAAACAAAAAACAAAACAAAACCAACCAACCCCCCCCTCCCCCAACCAAAAAAACCCCACTTCTGTTCTTACTTGCAAGTCAAAACAAGCTGAAATATTCCTTCTATGACAGAATTCTAGCTGGTGGCTGGCCAAGGAATAGCACAGCAAAGCTGACCATTGTAACCTGCAGAGCTTTTAGATCTTGTAATGACACAAAAATCTAAAATCTCAGACAAAAAAGGTAAAAAACCACTTTTTCTGCTTTTTTATGGGGTTGGTTTTTTTGGGGTTTTTATTTTGTTTGTTTGTTTTTGTTTTTGTTTTGTTTTGTTTTGTGTTTTGGTTTTGGTTTTTTTTGGCTCACGGTCTCTAACAACTGTAAGAAGATAAAATCCCTGCAGACATCCCTGCCCAGAACCAGCAGCCTGCAGGTGGATATGGGTCACCACCAGCCTGGAGTCTCACCCCGTGTGACTTGGTACAGTCTGCTGAATCCTGTGATGGGATCCTGCTGTGTTCAGCAGGATCTTCATTCTGCCTGTGTCTTAATTAGCTGGCATAATGTAGTTAGCTGACATTCAGATCTTGGAGGAGCCTGTTCAGGCTGAAAGAAGTTCCTTCCTGTCCAATTGACCTGAAGTCTGGAAAGAAGTAGATCAGCTGTTTTCTTTTCTGGCTGCAGCAAGTCATTCAAATAAAGTGCTTTGTTTGGTGTCCCTCAGTGCCAGCTAAAGCCTTTCCGGGAGGTCTCTAAGTTTTCTCCTGTATAGTGTTGGCTTTCTTGAATATTTGTATATGTATGTATACATAAACTAATTAAGAAAATAAAATTAGTCTGTAAAAACTTGTTCTGTTAGGAGCCACAATAGCCCTGAATTTTCACTATGCATTTCTGCTCAAGTTTGGTCAGAGGGTCTGGTTTTCTATTTTTGTATGATTTCAGCTGAATTGTTTAATCAGGCATTATGTGCAGGTGTCTTTTTTTTTTTTTTTTTTTTTTTTTTTTTTTTTTTTTTTTTTTCTCTCTCTCTCTCCTTTTGTTCCCCTTAGGCTTTCTTGCAGCCTACTGTTTCTCCGAGTCTGTCCTCTTCTCACAGCTTCCCATCAAGTGGCTTTGGGAATTAACTCATTTAGTTTGGCATCTTTGGTCAGCATGGCAGCCTGGGGCCAGGCAGGCTTAGTGCTAAGTCCCTGGAGCATATGCTGAACATCACCACTAGACTGTGACTCCTTGAAAGGCACCATTGTGCCAGGCCCCCCTGTTGGTCCTGCAAGAGGGAATTGTACCTCAGACAGCCTTGCTTTTGCCACATCCCCATATTCAGGCATTTTTGTTCTCAGCACAGGTCTTAAAATTTTCTTTCTTCTCTGTACAGTGGAACCAGCAGTGTCTGAAAGAGTGGGGTTTTTAGCAGTCAAAGAATTAAATGGCAGGAATATCCAGTCCATACTTCCTTCTGGAGCTTCACCCAGCTTTTCTGTACCTATTCAATTCATTTTAATAAAGAACTGCATTCCCACTAGAATTAAATGTGATGGTGCAGTAACCTACAATACTGTGTTGAGCTTCTGGTTTCTGTGTCCAATGAGGCTTTCCCTAAGGAAGGTGCAGCTCTTTTCTGATGATTAGGACATAAAAGCTAGAGGAAGGATAACTGTTAAAGGAATTTCATCCTTAAGTAGTATTTTTGGTCAGTGGAAAAAAGTTAAACTAAGATTTAGCCCCTGTGTAACACCAGTGTGTCCAGTTGATCAGATGTCATGCTCTGCATGTGGAGATGCCTCTGTCCTGGAGTCCAGGCCATGGATTAAGGATGGATGCCTAAATTGTTCTACATACTCTGTATCTGTAATCCATTTTTGTATGAGATCTATTGTTATTTCCAGTTTGCAGTCAACCAGATAAATAATAATAATAAAAATGCTGAGTTTCCTCTGGAATGTGATCTCAGGAGAACCCTACATGGTCTTTAGGGCAAAGCTAAGCCAAATAAATCCTAGGGTTGCTTGCAACACAGATGACAAAGAAGTTCAGGAACGTAGCTGTTGTGAGCATTTCAGGAATGGCATGAAAAGATTGGGAGACTTCTAGACTTTCCTTAGAGATTTCTAAGGAAAATGGATGGCTGAATGTCATTCTGCAGCCAATGAAGAGCTTTGATGGTGATAAATGCACCAGAGGGAGCCAGCAGGGAGACGTGGTTTGTGTAGAAGTTCACAAGATGGTCCAAGAGCCTTTTCAAGAGCAGCACAACTTGTCACTACAACACCAAGTCAGAGCCTGACATGAGCCTGTGTCTGTGAAGTAACAGATTATTCTCTCCAAGAGGAAGTGTTTTACCTGCTGTGTTTTTGCAGCAATAAACACCATTTTCAAGACATTTCCAATGGAAGAATAAACAACACTGACCTTCCCTACATGGATCAACAGAACATGGAGCAGAGGTGCTTGTCTGGACCGGACACAGACCAGAAGGAACTGATCAAGAATCTGAAGATCAGAGTGAAGCCTGGTTGTAGGAACCGTGAGATGGTGGATATGAGGACCCTTAGAAGAGGGAATAAGGCAAACAGCAAGACCACCCTGGACTTCTTGAGAGCAAAATTTGTCCAGAGATCTGCCTGGAAGAATACCATGGGATATAGGATATGGCCCTGGAGAGAGGAGGAGTCCAAGAAAGCTACTGGCTGTTTAAGGTTAAAAATGTTCCATGCCAACAAGCAGAAGCCAAGCAAAGAGGGCAGAGGATGTGCAAGGAGCTAGACAGACATAAAAAGGAGGTGTACTGGAGGTGGGAGCAGGGACAGCTGTCAGGAGTGCAGAGGTGCTGTCTGCTTGTAGAAATTGTCAGGAAGGCCAAAGCTCATCTGGAAGTGAATATGGCAACACAAGTGAGCACCACAGGGACAACAGCAGCAAAAGGAAGACCAGAGAAAACATTGCCCCACTGCTCAAGTGGACAGGGAGCCTTGTGACAAAAGACACACAAGCACTAATGTCTTCTTCACCTTCCTGATTTCTGAGCTTGCTCTCAGTAACCTCAGGGTCCGGTGGGAAAACTCAGGGCAAAACACATTTACTCTCAGGGAATATAAACTGTATAATAATATATTATATATAAATATAATAAAACTACAGAATCCATGGCCCCAAAAGTGCTGGGGGTGCTAGCCTATGTCATTACAGGCTGACTGCAATCAAAAGGGTGTGGAGAAATGAGCTGTGAGGAATGGGAGGAAGCAAGGGTCTCTCCTATTCTTCCAGAAAGGGAATCTGAGGATCCCCTGTGGAGTCTCACCTCAGTCCCTGGGTGAAACCATTTCAGGGACATCTGCAAGATGGTGTCTGCAAGTATTTGGTATGGACTTATGAGGGGGAAAAACGTGCCCAACCAGCCTTCCACAACAAGGTGACAGGCTTGGTGTATGTAACATAGGAAAGAAAAACTGGGAAATAGTTACTCAGAACAATGGCCAGAGAAAAACTAGGTTCCTGCTGCATGTAATAGATTCAAGAAATGTTTACTTAGCATAAATTTGGATGCCTGCTGGATAATTTTTATATTAGTGCTGACAGCTGCTTGCTGTAGCAGATGAAAGTACAGTGCTGCTGCCCTCTTTGTGTTTCTTTCTTATTCTGGTGCTGAGTCTCCATTAGCATTTCTGGAGGAGTAAATACGTTGATTGGGAAAAGACGACTTTCTTCTAAATATTTGACACGGGTGTGTTTTCAAGACATCAAGAGAAAAATCCAAAGATAAAGGAGATGCTGTTTGTCACTGTCTGCATCTTCAGACACCCACCACTACAAAAAGTGTGCTTTATTTTTAGGAAGAACCATAATAGGGCTGGCTGCCACTAAGTGACATCTCTTTTATGAGTGGACTGTGTTCAGCAACTAAGGTGAATTTTGCTGTTGGGGTTGAGGAAATCTTCCTCACCTTTGGCCATCCCCTTTTCTGCTTGGGTCCCTCTCTCTGCCAAACAAAGGAAGGCAAAAACATGAGTAAAAACTGATAAAGTAGCCACAAATATCCAGAGTGGGACCTGTCCTGCTTCTGTCTCTTAACAGGAGCTAGTATTAGATGTTTTAGAAGAACATGCAAGAAAGGCTGTCACTAACAATTCAGCTCAAAAGACAAGCCTTTTATTATTTTTAGCATTCTCATGGCGATGGCACAATGATTTTTTTTTTAAATAGTAATTAGTCTTTGGCAGCTTTCTGTAGCAGGATGCCATGCTGCCAGGATCTGTTATCCAGTCCTTCCATAATCCTCCAAACCTATTGACAGTAGGTTCCATATGGGCTTATCTGCATGAAACCATTCCCTAATATTAATATGAAATGCTTTTCCTTTACATTTGCTCTCTTCTACTATTATAAAGGCCAAATAAAGAAAGCACTTTCCCCAGACTTCTCACTCATATTTTACCTTTCTGTGGATCCCTCTTTTTCATCATGGGTGAAATCCTGCCTAGGGAGAATGACTACACTGACTTCTTTCAGCCAAAACCATGTATCTTTTCCCCTTGATTCTTGAGCTACTGACTTTCTCTTTTGAAAAAGACTTTGCTTAACACCCCAGTGCTCTGTCATTACTTTTGTTCTTCTGTTGCTGTTACATCTGTCTTGAGCTGCAGTGAGCAAAATCAAATGCTTTTTATAGACTGTACCATCACCGTGGTTATCTGAATTATTTGCTTGGAATAGAAAAAAATCAGTGTGCCAGAGTGGGAAGTTAAAAAAAAAAGAACAAAAAAGACTATCAGGTGAGATATATTAGGAAGTATCTAAAACGCCTACTGTTGCCAGGTTAAATTTTTGATTTTCAGTGAGTTTCTGTGCATTAAATTTATATGCACCCAATTATGTAGAGGAATATTTTCTGTGATTTCTTTCAGAAGTTTGATCTGTGTAAAAGCTGAGCAAGTTTAGGTGTTTTTGACAAATTTCAGTGGGTACAGGACTTCAGCACAGATGCCCAACTGATATTGGCATTTCTGGCTTAGTGATGGGCAACACTAAAGGCCCATCACCAAAAATGAATGTTTCTCTAGAGCTGCAGGTGCCTCACACTTTTGGGAAGTTACACCCCAGCTGCTCCAGGGCACACCATGGGAAACAGGAATCAGCAAACCAGCAGCCTTTACCTGGAAGGGATGTGTTAAAAGATGTTTTCAAGAGTTGCTTGGGGTTTTTTGCATGATGTTGCCTTTGTGTAGAACCAAACTCCCAGATGACTGGCACTTACCTTTCCCTCACCTGTGTTTTCGTGATGAAGGACACCTGCCACAGAGGATTAACTCGAAATGTTTTGTCTTTGTGGGTGGTTTCAGTCCAATTAACAAAGTAGGCTAATTCTGGTGGATGTGTTTATCTTTGTGACACATCCAGGCAATCTAAGTAGGACAAAGAAACTGATGTACTGCTCTGTTGCTGATCCTGAAGTGATACTTTAGGCATTATGTGCTTACCTACTGCTGCCTATGCAAACAGTAACTATATCCTTGCCCTTAGCTGACATCAAAAAAACACTGCCTGTGCTGTGACTAGCTTTAAGTCTTCAAAACAGACACAAAGTTCATGAAGACCTAGGAAAATTTTTCTGCAATTTTTCCATGCAGCTCCTTCTCCCCTCTTATGCCGTACAGCGAGAGAGAAGATATTTGACAGACAGAGAACCACAGCCATGAAAGAAGTTCAGTAAAAATCTGACAGCATGACCACGTTACACGGTTTGGGGGACAACCATTATCTATGAGGCAGGATTTTTTAACGAGGATGCACTGTGTCCCTCAAGCTAGAAGTTTTAAAAAAAATAATAAAAGAGGAAGTATCTCTGTGGGTGCAACTTGAGAAGTCCCTGTCCTGTCTGTGTGTGGTGCTCTCTTTGCTCTCACAATGACCGTCTAACAAGGAGAGGTCAGCGGCACAATATTCTAGGATTAGGAGGTTGTGTGTTGTAGCAGGGACGTTGGTGGGAAAGTTGTACAGCTGTCATTTTAAATGTATGAAAGATACAGAGCAGTAAAAGAGGAAACAGGCAGTGCAGGTTATCCAGTATTTCGGTTAAGAACTGTATTAACTTCTGGCTGTAATACTGTCATATAAGTGGTGGGGTAAAAGTCTGAATGAAACAAAGTGAAAAGTGATTGCCCAATGTGTATCTTTATTTACAGCTTTGTCTTCTAGACTGCGTCCTTTCTCGGGAATTTATCCCATACACTGTACTTAAGTCATGGTCATTTTAGACACAGATCCTCTTGGAATCTTTTGTTTTGTTGATCAGATACAAAACAGTAACAGGTTTAGGTTTGGTGGTTGTTGATTTTTTTTTTTAATTGAAGGGAAATGCCACTCCAAAGGGATTTCATCCCATGCAGTGTAATACAGCTGTGTTTTTGTTATCTGGTTCTATTAAATCCTAAACTCAAAATGCTCTGCTGTGTCACTTGCAGTGAGTTCTTGCTTGATGCACTCCCTACAGTTCTGCCCAACTACTCTGTGTGGAGTCTTGCAATTTGTCTCTAATGAAAGCATTGCCTTCAGAAAGAAAAAAAAAAATCAATTGTTGACCAGGAGAGAGCAAGAAATAAAGAACCCACTGTTTTTCATAGTCGGTTCTGGAGTTTAACCTTGGCACTAATTGCAGCAATGTTACTTTTATATTCATATCATAAGCAAAAAAAATCCCATGTCAGTGATCTTAAGAATTCCATTTCAAATGAAAGTTCAAGCAGCACCATTCCTGGGTAAAGGTGTATGATCTGAAATCATTAGACTGGATTCACTCGTGGAGTACAGTTCTGCTGAACCCTGCTGAGCAATGCTGGTAATGTAATAACCTCACAGATACACGGTGCCTCACCTCTTGTCAGAAGAGGTTATACCCCACACTTTAATTCATACTCACCCAGATGAAGTTTGGCACTGCTGTGCAACAGTCCTCAGCTGTTTCCCAGTCAATCAGACTTCCATTTACTTTGTTTCTGCAGCACAACCTCATTGATTAAAACCCCAGTTTGTGGGGTAAACATCTAGTGATTTTGCCTTTAGAAAAATTGATCTGCTGGTGCATCTCCACCACTTGAGATCTTTCCCTTCTGGTGCACAGAGGTGAGAAGGAAAAGAAAGTGTGATAGTACTAACATGCCTCAGAAAAATGATTAATATGTACTAAGACAATTGTGAAGAAATAAAGTTCAACAAAACACAGCATTATCATAAGCCTCAAGTCTTGTTCATTGCAAATAATTACATCTTTCCTTTTGCACTAATCTAACAGATAATTATTATTCTATGCTAACAGCCAGTGGTATTAACATTCTCCCCAGTTATGTCCACAGATATTCATAACAACATGCTGAGTACTGTTGCTACAAAAGAGAAAGATTTGCAAATCTGAGTTCTGACTTAATTTTATCTGTTTAGCGTTGGACTCGCTTTTCAAATTCAGACAGGTAAACCAGTCCTGCTCTCTTTAACCTTAATGGCAATTTGAACATTGATTTCAAAGGAAGCAGCACTGGACGCCTGTCAAACATGAAATTTAAGAAAAAAGTGGTGATGAAGGAAGGCTCTCATTCTGACCTGCAGTGTGTGTATGAATAGAAGGTAGGTTACATAAAATGCTTGTCACTAAGGAGATGAATATCCATTTTCTGGTTTGATTTCACACCCATCCTTCATGGCGTTCTTTGATAACACACGAAAAATTCCTGGACCACATCCTGTGCTTATGCAATAGGTGTAAAACCTGTGACTTCCTAAGAACTGGTCTAGCATGGTACCCTGTAGGTGAGGACACAAACTGTGAGGTGTGCTGCACCACAAACAAATAAGCCCTGCTGTCCTTACAAGTAATGAGCTGTATGATTTTTATTTTTAAATACAGGATTAGTTTTGTTGAAAGCAATACCACTTATCACAGAGTTACAGAATGGCTGAGGCTGGAAGGGACCTCCAGAGGTCTTCTGGTGCTCAGGCAGGGCTGCCTGGAGCTGGCTGCCCCAGACTGTGTTCAGCTGCTTTGCTGCATTTAGGTGTTTGTAGACACTGACAAGATGAACCCTTTAGGTGTGTGTGCGTCTCTGAACAGCTTCCTGTGGGGATCATGTGTGATCCTTTTGTTGAGAGTTCTAATACATACTGATGTGGACTGAATAAATTGATTAGAAAGGAAATTTGAAGTGCTGTGGATTTGAACATTTCACATGCAGGTGCTTTGGTGCTGCAGTGTAAATAAAAAGATTTACAGGATGTCTTTCACAGACAGATTCTGAAGTGCTACCATCTTTCATGAAGAATTAACTCTCAATTTTTGATTCTCTTACTGTAAGCTCAAAATAACCAAACTGATCAATCCCTTGCTTTTCTCATAGCAATTTTGTTTAAGAAGCAAAGCACTCATCTAAGAGCCAAGGCTTGATTTATGTGCTAATTGATATTAGGACAAAGAGACAGGCACTATTTGAGAGTCCTGTCCTACCTTCAAACACATGAAAGAAATTTTTGTTTGAAGTCGAGACACTGCTTCTTGAATGCCTGTCTGTGAGTGGGCCTAGAGACACTGTCCTCTCCAAGGGACCCTTCCCAAAACACTGCAAATGACATGGGGACTCTGGAGCAGTGTAGTATTGCACCCCCACCTTAGTGGGTGTTTCCACATAAGGACAGGTTCAAGACTCACCCCTTGCTGTCCTAATAAAGTAAAGGACCCAGAAACTTCCATGTTCTTTTCCCAGTAATTGGCCAGATGCCAGTACAAGGGCACTAGTTGGGTTTTGGAAATGTACCTCAAAACCTGTTGCCAATTTCACTGGGCAAGGTGCCAAAAACCCCGCCTGGACCATCAAGTACATAAGAGCCAGCACAGAATTGCTCAATTGCTTTTTTTGGACTTCCTCTGCTGTGTAAGAGTGTTCTCTGCACTGTGTTTGACTTGTATTTCCCTTGTTTGATGATGTTTGTTATTTTTGTCATTATTAAAACCGTTTCTTTTACAAAGCATGTCCAGAGAAGTTGTCTCGCCACTCTTACTATTATTGTGGATTATTATTAAGCCACTCAGGGAGGTTGCAGGTCAGCCCTCAGACTTGATACATCTTCACAGAGCTTATTACATTCTGGGCAGGTGTGAGACTGTATCAGAGCAGTTTTCCAAAATACTTAAGGTTGGTCACTGTAGCTCCATCCTACTCCTAGGATTTTGCATTGCAAACTTGCCTTGTAACTTGTGTTCTCAGAGCAGAGTGAATCAAGGCCAAGTGGTGCAGAGTGTTCCCATGATGTCTTTCCTGGCCTCTATCACTTCTGTCAGTCCCACAAGGCTGGATTGCCTGGAAATGTTTAAGTGATGCAATCCTGGCAACACCCCCACCTTGGCAAGCCACATCTCCAGTTGCTGTGAGAGCTCTCAGAGGTCCCCTTTTCAGGAACAGGTGTGCACTTAATTAGTTGGAGAGATTTAAATACAGGATCAGACTTCATGAAAGGGGGAGAGACCACAGGAGAATCCCCAGGGTGGGTATAGCTGGCAAATAAAGCACAGGGGGTTCAGCTCTTCAGGGCAGCCCGTGCTGTGGTTTAACCCCTGGCTCGTGTGGATGGTGAGAGAACTGTTCCAAAAGCTTTAATATGCAATTAGCTGAAGTTCAGCAGGACAACACTGGGCAGATAAACCCTTCTTTCTCAAGCCAAGCAGCTGTTGCACAGATCCTGCACTTGTTCCAGCCTCCTGTCACACTCTCTGTTCTCCCAACCCCCTGCCAATCCATCTGTCCACCCCTCACTCCAGTGTCCCCAAGAACTCAGTGGTTCTCAGGACCAGAGAGGGCATCAAAGCACACAGCATCTGTGCGGCTCCCAGGTCTGCTCACCCAGGCCCGTGACATAAATGCCATTTTAGCAGGAAAGTTAACTGTTAGGGGTGGCTGGCGTTCAAAGCACAGGCACAGGG